>NW_010194409.1:0-34302 GCF_000695765.1 Mesitornis unicolor | reverse complement strand
TATCTATTGCTTTCTCTGCTTACCTGTTTGCAAAGCCTTGGGAAACAAATATCTTCCTCTTTGTAACGTGCTAATGGCTCGCTAACTCTCAAATCACTGCAGTTCCTTAACAAAGAATGACACAATCCAGCAACAAGGGAAAATAAGTTTACAGACAAAGTGTAATTAAAACTGGCAAAGCTGCTCTTTGCTATTCAGGAACATACTTGACCATGTTTTCCTGTTGTTTACTTATAGTCGTTATTTGTCTGAAACAATGGATCTGAAAAAGGAAGAGGCACAGGATTTTATTCAGAAAAGAAAAAGGGCTCCTCATGGACACACAGAAACAAAAGCAACTGAAATTGCTGTTGAACTCTGTTTGGAGAGCTGAACTGAGGTAAGATAATGTATCTCCTTGGCTTCAGCATTATTCTACTTATGGATACTCACAAGATGCAGACCCCGGTACACCAAGGTTCCTTGTTGATGCTTTTCATATTGACCAGGCATGGTTGGGACCTGTCCTCCAAAGTGTGGCACCCTGATGTCCGTGTGTCCCTAGGAGCTTTGTCTTGCAGGCAGGCAGTGAGTGGGAGTGTGCTTTAACCTTTCAGCCATGGAGCCACTCATGGACAGCCTGTGGACAACCAACCTGAGCAACATGTTAAGCCTAGTGATTACCCATGAGGTTGGGTGCAGACAGACTGGTGAATCCTGCCAATAATATTGATTATTTGAGTCTGGGGAACAGATATAGAGTGTAGGAAAAAGAGGAGACTGCAATGTAGAATACTGAATCACGCTCAGGTCCCTTCCACATTATGCAATGTTTGCCCTTGTTATTTTGAGATTTGTGTTTTCCTTTGCACCACAGCTTCCACCTTTTCTTTTTTTCCTGCCTTATCATAGCTGGGTAATTTTCTCCACTTTAGTTCAACAGTAACAGCAGAAATCTTTTTCCAGCTTCTTTGATGCAGTTCTGCATCGATCATTCTCAGATTGATGTTCTCTCCCTGCTGTGAAGGGTGCTGCACGGCTTCATCTTAAGTAATTTTGTTTTCTGGCTTTTGGTTCATCAAATGTTTTTACTAATTATTATGTAGTTTTTTTCCTGCCTCCCTCCTCCTCTCTCTCTTTTCTTCTGTCTCTGCCTCCTTTCTATCATTCCCATCTTTTTGGGATTAAAGCTATTTTGGTCTGAATTATGCTGAAATTCATTCCTTTCTCATACCATTCCAACCCTGATCCCCATGCATCTGCTATCTTATGTGCTTTTTCAATCTCTTCTTCAAACTCTGTTGGTTTCTAAAACTGGGAACACTTTTCATTTGCAAATGGCTTCAGTTTTCTCTGTCTTTATTTGAATCACCAGCTTGTCTTCTGTAATTTGCCATAACTCTCTGATAGAGATGTGGCTACAGAGCACTTCCACTGACTCACAAGATGAAACCTCTGAATTTTCAGCTCTTTGAGGCAAACACAGTGAATGTGTCCTAATTCTGCAAAGTGCCATGCACAAGTTGGAGAAAAATACTCTTGGAAAATGAGCAAGGAGCTATTTGAGTGGAAATAGCTCAGTGGATGTTTAAGACCACCTGGGAAATCAGTGACCACTTAGCTTGACTTTGGTAGGCTAGAATGAGTAGCAGGGGACTGTAAAAATAAGTATTTTGGGAAAATGAACCTGCTGAGCAATAAGTACCATGAGTTTGAGACATTAATCACATCTGAGAAAAACTGTGTCCTCTCTTGATATTACAGGGTGGGTGGGTGAAACCCATGTGGTGGATGTAATCCATCCTTTTTTTAGTATTTGATATATTGCAATCTAAAACTCAGGCTACTACAGAAAGATGATGGTGTGATTAACATTGTCTGGCAGATCACATTTGTCAGCAGACCAACTTGATAATGGAAGTAAGGGTGGAGGTGCTGAGTATTTGAGCAATACCTTTCAGTAAAATTACAAGAGCTAGTGAAGATTTGATCTCAACTAGAAGTGATCTCAGACAAAGTCCCAAAATTAAATATGGGATAAGGATTTCTCAGGTTATTCTTTTTTTGGAATTTCACATTGATTAACATGGTACCAAGATGGGGAGTGGTGTAAATGTCATCCAGAAAGAAAATCAAAATAGCTATTAAGTACCCTGATGAGAGTAGAAAGGAGGAAACCTTAACTGATACGAAATTTTAAAATAGAAAGAAGCTGTGGGATATACATGAGTGCTCTGGAAAGATGACTATTGATTTTCTTTTCAAGGAATCTTTGGAAAATATTGAATTGCAGAAGTTATTTGAAATAGTGACCTGTTAACAAAATTAAGTGATCTGCGATCAAGAGGAGTTTGCTGCAGAGCAGGAAGTGACCTACTTACAGCTTTGTTTCTGAAAGTCAGAGGTCCTTCAGCTGGTTAATATTGCAGCATTAAATAATGTTCATACTGCAAGGTTTATTGCCCTTATATGTCTGTGGCTGGTTTTAGAGCTCTTTAGTTTTCAAGTATCCTCTAGGGAGGAAAAAACAGCATGAAAATAGTAAAATCTGTGTTGTTTAGAAGTCAGTAATTTTACTTAATCAAAATGTTTTATACTTTGATTAAATAACTGAGAATTTTTTACGGGGCTAATTTGGGTGGGATTCCTTTTGCCCTGAGACATCTGAATTTGGTCGCCAAAGTCTGAACCAGACCCTCAACTCTTGTTACAGTCCACGCAGTAAAATAGGTATGATCTGTGATATCTGCTGTGAATTACTCAGTTCACTCCAGGTAGGTGTCTGAAATGAATCTCCCACTGGAGCTGCCTAACTCACCTCGTTTTCTCCACTGACATTAGAGGTAACTCAAGCAACTCAGCTTAGGTATGGAAAACTGTTTTATATATACCAGATAAATCCACTAAGACTGTGGTTGTCAGAGTTTTCAGAACTGGAATATTCTTTTCTTTTACAACAGTTTCAGTCTCACTTTCTCACTAAAGGTGTCCCTATCACTGTATTGAAAATATCTATAGGGTGTGATGATAGTCACTACAGCCTATTGTCTCCACTGAATATTTTGCATCTCAAATGGTTTGTCTGTTAACTTGTCCTTTCCAGATCTCATGTCTGATCTGTGAACCTCTGTGCAGATTCTTCCCCAAACACCTGGCACTGCCACCAGGGCCATCTCCCTTCTACAGCCGGGCTGGGCCTTCTGTTGATACAGAAATCATTGCACATTTCTCTTCTTATCCATAGCATGATCCCACAGCTTCCTTGTCGTCTACGTTTTGTTGGGAAGAGGAACCTGGCTTTTGCAAGAATGCAAGACTGCCCAGGCAAGGACAAAGGAGATAAGAAAAGGGTCACTTTTGTCTCTGTGTGCAAAGAACGTGTCTCTGACTGCACACAAACTATCTCCACTGCTTCACACTAAATGTGATGTATTTCACGTGCCTCTGTGAGAACTGAACTTTTCAAGATGATACAGAGAAGGGAAAAGGGAAGAAAAGACAGAAAAATTGGCTTGAACACACCCTGCCATGCTTATTAGTCCTGTCCAAGCAATGTTGCACTGTGGTCATCTGACAACAATCCTTATCCCAGTCAAATCACTCCATCCAATATCCTACAATAATTTGTTTATTTGTTGATCATTCTGGTCAGGTTCTGTATGTCACAGTTTTGTAAATCTAAATATTGGGTTGTTAGCCCACCTATAGCTTAAGCCCTGAAGGTGGCCTTCTTAACACAAGGAACCAGATTTAAACACTTAGATTTAGGTCTTTTCAAAGTATGTGCCTATGTGTGTGCTAGGTGTCTAATCTCCCATAACAGTCAGCAGAAATGAGATGCCTGAGGAGACAAATCTGTTTTTACTCCTCCTACAGTATCTAATTGTTTTAAGTTACAGCTGGATGAGGGAGCTGTTAATGACCAATGAAACCACCAGTTTAATCTGAAAAGGTAATGTCCAAAGGCAGCAGCTCTAGTTGATGCTCTAGTTGAACAACTGTATTTTAAGGGCAAGCTTAGATATCATCTGTGATGAGCAGATCCTTCCCATATGTCAGCAGACTGCTGGCCACTGGGGCTTGCTTGTAAGCATTTTCATCCATCTGACATACTTTAGGATATGTGAGACATCCACGTGAGAGTGGTAGATATGACACAAACATATATGACTGCTATGCAAAGGCCTCTTGAGGCCACATGGGACACCCTAGCACATCTCAAAAGACTTGGCATTTTATGCATGGCCAGCTGATTCAATCTCCAACAGTCTCTACAAATCAGCTCTATTCCTGTGTTGCTCTAGTTTAATTTTGCTGACACTGGTGAGGAAGAGTACAGTTCTGAATGTGTGCTCTTGTCTTTAAATTCCTGAACCTTCAGTGCCTATCTCTTGGCATACTTTTGCTCTATGAATCCCCATTAAATTCCTCCTGAATCATGCCAGTTTGGCACATGTGCTGAGGGGAGGTGGAATGGTGTGAAGCACAAGACAGGTTCTACTGTTGGTGGCCAAACAAGAATAGGAAGAAAGTTCAAGAAATTTAAGATGTTTTAAGAGCAGCCAGTGCATGAGATCTTTGTTTTTGGCCTATTCCTCCACCACCACCACAAAACAGGATAACCAGTGAGGAGATTAGACTGCAGCAGTTCAAAGGTCCATAGAAAAGAAACTTCAACCAAAACCATGTGAATGTTGTCAGAGACATGAATGACTAATATTTTTAAGGTATTATAGGTAGCCAGATCATGTGGAAGAACTATACACATGCATTCTTAGGGATGTAAAGTTGATATCAAGTACTGTTCAGGGATGTTGCTCTTCTTCTTGGTGCACAACAAGGAAACAGCTGTAAAAATCACCTCTCAGGATCCAGAACCTCACTGCTTGTATGTACGTGCTTACAAAAGGGTAGAGAACATGGGTTGCTTCACTTACTGGACCACTGAGAAGCACTTGCATATTCTGGATTGAGAGGTGATATAAAAGCTTCCAGGGAAAAGGTTTAGATGTACTAGATTTATGTACAACTGAGGGAGGAAACTCATAACCAAGAAAAAGAAGTGTGGTTTCCTATAGTGTGCAATTAAGGCCAAAAATGCAATAAGGTAATAAATAGACCTGCCATTATGCGGATAAGAAGAATACTTCTCAAATTGCTTCAGACATCTAGGAGATGATGTCAAATCTCATGCTGCAGGATTAGTGATACATAAAAATCACTAGATCAGAAGCACCTCATTTCAGTCTGCTGAAGGACTGTTCTCGTGTCCTTTTCAGCCGCTGGCAATGGCTGTTGTCAGAGGTGGCGTTTGGGATTAGGTGTGCCTTATCTTGATGCAGAATAACAGCTTCTGTTTTCCTAGGTCAGGTGGGAACTAAGGTCATTTTTACGTCCTTCTTCAATACATTGTTTAGATACAGTGAATAATACCTGCATGGTGAGAATGTTTTGACTGCAGATGAAGTGTGTAAGGGAAATGGTGGATGATGTGCAAATAGGCAGTGGATGAGGACTGACTAAAACACCTTGGAAAGGGACGAGCAACTGAGAGCTGCATTGATGAGGAAGCAGATATTCTCATTTCTCTTGTAACTTTTGCACATTCCCCTCACCTTGTCTTGTTTGTTAGCAATAAAACAAATAATATTTTCCATATTTTACATGTAATAATCACAGTTTCAGCCAAAAAAGAGTAGACTGATTAAATCCTTTTGAGATGACTTTCTGAGTTGTGTGAGATACAATTTCATCAGTTTTCATTGTATCTGTGTTATATCTATATTCCTTATAGGTTTAGCATTTACTTTGCACTGAGATTTTTCACTGCATGTTACTCAATTAATATTCTTTCCCTGGCTTGTACAGTCCCAATCATGAAAATTAATTATTTAGTGACAGGACAAGGGGCAAAAATTTTAAGCTGAAAGAAGTTAGGTTTAGATTGGATATTAGGAAGAATTTTTTTGTGATGAGAGTGGTGAGATACTGGAAGAGATTCTCCAGAGAAGTCATGGATGCCCCATCCCTGGAAACATTCAGCCAGGTGGGATGGAGCTTTGAGCAACCTGATCTAATGAAATATGTTCCTGCCCATGGTGGGGGGTTTGGACTGGATGATCTTTAAAGGTCCCTTCCAAGCCAAACCACTGTATGATGCTATGAAAATTAAAGTCCTGTGCTGCTGTGTGACACCAGATCTGTCTCAGCAGGACAGCACAGTTGGTGTGCTTTTCTTTTTGCTGACCCTGGTGTGGGTGATAGCTGTGGCAAAGGCAGTGACAGTGCCATCGATGTTTATGATGTGGCAAACACAACTGAAACTGCCACAGTGCTTGTTTATTGCTAATGAAAAGATCATTGTGTCCTATAGAAAAGGGAAAACTTGCACATATCGGAGCCAAAGAACATCTCCTTCCATTACTGATGGGTGTCTTGAGCAACAGCTTCACTGGACCTTATGGGAGTTCGAAGTATTTAATTGTTTGGTCTGTGCTTAAATACACTTTTTTGTGAGGTGCTTGGTAACTGCTGTTCTCTGGCAATACTGAGATGGTCTGCACAGTATGTGGTTTCTATGAGATTAGGAGAAAGGTTTACTCTGCTGCTTTCTTGAAATCGGCTATTTCCCCACAGTGGGAAGAAAGAACAGAAAAATTTAAAAAAAAAGAGGAGAAAGAAATGTAGTCTAGCAATTTGAAGGACTTAATTGTTATAAAAAAATTTTCTGCAACTATATTTAAATTTATAAGATGTTTTACAACAGAGAAAAATAAGGAATAGAGTTGTTCTTCCTGTGCTGTAGGCCTTTGGGGAAAAATGCTGTGCTCTCATGACCTGCAACTCACAAACCTGATTAGACTGAAGTTAATAAAGGAAAAAAATATGAGGTTTCTCTTTTCAGTGTTGTTTGGCAGTAGAGAAAAAATGATGCAAATATTTGTGTTCCATTGACAGGTTCAGTTACAAGCCCAAGGGACAAGCTTTCAGATGGCACAGCATTACAGAAGATAAAACCAGACAGAAATTTTCTATGGAACACAAACTTAAAGTCATCTGCAGACAATGAGAGACCCAGACTTATTTTGACTATATCCCTAAAATCTGGTTAGATGCATGTGAATGATGCATGTGAAACAGTTTATAGACATATCGTAAAGGACAGATATAATGAGAAAGGATAGTCCTACAGTTTCTTTTCTGGCTTGAAGGGTATTTCTGCAAGTGCTGCTTAAAGTTATCTCCAGATACGGTCAGTATCTTGTATCTATATGGGAGGATTTTTGGTCCCTGAAAGAATGACAGAGGAAATAGGCAGGGAGTGCACTATATGGCAGAGCATGAAACTTGTTTCGTGGAAGAGGAGACCACCTGAACTACAGTTCAGAGACAGATGTTAATTATACATTGCCTTTAGAAACTAGGAAATGGCAGATTTTTAGAAAAACTTCTCAGACAACCATTAGAGGAAAGTCAAACAGGTGACATTAAGGAGCCACAGAGTGTGGTGTTAGCCTACCTGATTGATCTTTTCCTAGGAGGTGCTCCTACTGTTCACATTGTCCCCTGGAGCTGGCAGTAACCTCTCATATCTCCACCGCCACCTCTGCCAGCAGGACAGTGACCAAGGGGCTGAGCGGCCCTGGGTTTTTGTGGAGCAAAGGCAGATAGGTAAGGATGGGTCTCAGCTGGAGAAAAGCTCCCCTTGACTTCCACTGTGACTGATGAGGAGCATTCACACCATCAGTTGTGCCTATCTGAGGCACTTCAAGAATTTACTCCTTTCTGAACTGGGAGTAACCTAAACAAAATACATGGTGAGTAACCAAATAAAACCATAAGGATGGGCTTAGCACATTAGCAGACATGTTATGAGGTCAGTAGGGATCAAGATCTCAGTCCCTTACACCCAGTAAACATATCCTAAAGGTCTTAGGCCCTGACGTCAGCTCTGCTCTGGCCATCCTCTGTGTCCTTGGGTGCTCATTTGTGGTTTTGCTGTGTAAGTTTCTGTTCGTAAAAGGAGGACTTTAACAAACCTTTTATCTATTTGTGCTGTAACTTCTTTGAGGCAAGCATTGTCTCTTGCTATATGAATATACAATGCTTTGCATAATGGAGCTTAATCTAAGTTCCTTTAAGGTATCTCTGTTGAATAATAATGATTAATAATGTTGAGTAAATAGTATTTAGAAAAATGAAAACAACTGCAGTGATTTACTTTTTACTTCATAGGAAATGAAGTGCAGAAATAATTGGAATGGAATAGCAGCACCTATTTAAAAATGATGAAAGAATCTTTACATACTGCAATATTAAACTTTAGATCTTATTGAAAGCTCTTACTTGGGTTTGTATTTCAGTTGAATGAAGGAAATTATTCTCAGTGTAAATTATTCTTGGGTATTTTTCCTAAATGCATATCAATGTTCTGAATTCCCATCCCGTAAATGAATGCTCACCACAGAGATGTACACAGGGTTACTCATAAATATGTGCAACACAGCCCTTATATCTATCTTCTCACAATCTGTCCTGCAGAGAGAAGGATGGGCAGTGAATTAATGAGACAATGTACAGGTAACTTGATAGGATTAAGGCAAGATGTGTGAGTCAGACCCTACGGATGTGTTTATATGACTATATGTGGGGTAGGATTTACCTCTGGTCCCTTAGCTCCCACAGCACCCAGTGGCACGTTTATTTGGGTGACACCTTTTTTAGGGTGCTGTCCTTCTCAATGGACTAAGACAAGAAGTCTAGTAGTTAAAGTAGATGAGATGCAATTTTTCAAAGCTGACATTAAGGGAATTATCCTGTCTTCATGGAGCATATACAAAAGAGCTAACCTTACACTAAACAGTCCAGGTATTTCTGTGAAAGCACAAAGTTGGATGTCTATTGACACAGCTTGCTGCGTGCCCTTGCTGGTTATGTGCAGCTGTTACAGTTGTGGATTGGTGAGAAAACCTTCTTAGCAGCTCTAAAATGGTCCCTGCCCACATGCTTTTCAATAGCAAGCACTGTTCTGTTGTTTGGGGTTTTTTTACATGAGTTTGGAAGCTGAAGTATCTGATCCTTTTTTGTAATTTTCTGCAATACAAAGAAAAACATATAATGAGAATAGGGATTGCCTGTGTTTACATTCTCTCTCCCTTATATATGAATTTTTACCTTGTACAGCTAGTAAAAAAGGCAGGTACAGGAGTAGCTTCAGCAGTTCATTTGCAGGTTTGGTGAGGTTACGGTTGAACGCAGCCTGTAAAAATGGCAGAAGGTGAGCTCAACCATTCAAAGACACCTGCTGTCCTGACTGCTAAAAACAGCCCTGAAGAGCCGAAGCCTATTACAAATCCTGAGCAGGAAGAACGCTCCTGACTTGGCCTCCTGCCGCCCAACCACATCTGTTCTCCTCCAAACATTGGAAGCAAGAGGAAAGTCGAAGTGATATAGGAGGATCTGGAGTGCAGAGGATGGGATGGCAAAGAGTTAGTGAGATGACACCTTTACCTTCCTCTTGCTGCCTAGGTTACAAAATTTGTAGATGCAGGGACTTTTTCTCATTATGTGTTTGTACAATGTTAAGGGAAATGGGGTCTTGTGCAAAACTGAACTTAGCTCATTGTGAAAATTAGGGATGACAACTACTGGGGATCTGGTTTGGGCAGCTGAATTTTGGTACTGGATCCAATATGTGCATCTTGAAAAATGGAGGCTAGAGAAAGGGACTTCATGTCAAGAGAGGGGAAAAGATAAGGAGCTTCATCAGAAGGCATGATGAAGATCTTTGGAGCAGCAAAGGGAAACTTCCCTGTTCAGGTGAGCAGGTGAGAGCCAGAGGCAGCCTTGAATTTGGGTTTGATTCTGCAAAGTGCAGAAATCTACTCAGCACTCCTTGCTTTCATCTCAGACATTCAGTAAGCCCAGAAATGAACAGGATAGGGGTTATAAAGCAGGTTGAGAGGTTAATCTTCCCTAAGTCGTGCACCTTTTATATTTGTGTTCCATGGAACTGCAAAGTCAGATTTTCAGATGATATGAATCAACTGAACCACTCATTTGCATCAGCTGCTCTAGTGATCAGATCTGAGCCTTAGGTGTTGTGTTAGAAATGAAATTAGTTAGAAATCTTATCCAGAAGGATTTTTAAAAGACATAACTAGAGTTTCTGATTTCTTTATTTTTAAAATGTAGATTTTAGTTCAATATTTTTGTAAACAGTTAAGCATCCTTAATATCGCAGCTGTACATGTGAGGAAAACCACAATATCCTTGAACATTTATATCTGTGCAGATATCTGTGCAGAATGCAAGACGAGTTGGAACCATAACACTTTAGAGTCATTTCTGCAAGTGGCTGCCCCAAGAATGAAGTGGAGAATTGGGAGTCTCCTTTGTTTCTTATGATCCTGCAAGGGCACATAAAATATCCTTGGCAGTGATCTTCAGGGGGTGTTCACAATGGCAGCACATCTAAAATGCTGATGCATGGAAGGACCCTGCTTAAGGAGTGTCCTTTTGGGATAGACAGTGTGGCAAAGGCAGTACTGAGATGATACTGAAACAAAATCCCAAAATCCCACATTCCACGGAGATGTCGAGCAATGATTTATCCCTTGGCATGCATTGCAATTGCAAGCATGCTGCCTTGCAATACCTTTAGCTCTGCATGTGTTTCCACATATCTATTTTTAGGGCTTATTAACAAAACAAATAAGGCCATGGAGGAATTGGATTATCTGCTTTCCAGGAAATTTTATCACTTGGGGGAAAAACAATCTATTCTGAAATGGAAGGATAAAAAACAATAGGAAAAAACCTGTCAAATTCCTCGCTTCAAAATGAAAGTTTTGTAAACTTTAAGGTAATTTCAGGCCTTTACAAGTGTATTCTTTTGATAACACTGAAATGTTGCATTCTGACTTTAGGCTTTAACAACTATTTGTTATGGATTATGGCATCTCAAAGACTTAAAAAGAAGACATTTGGAAAAGGAAGTTCAGATATTCTTGAAACATATTATTATAGCTTTACTGTGTTTAAACAAAAAGGCTCTTTTTTGCTGATGGTGGAATAATATATTTGGAAGGAAAAAATATTCTGCTGAAAAATATCTGTGTGGCTCCAAAAATCATGTGTATTTTCAGGGTTTTCTTAGAATGGCTAAAGTTGTTCACTTCTTCAGTGCTATTAATAATTGTAATAATAACTGTGCTTGTGATGGAGTGTTTGCAGCCGGGAACACAAAGAGCCTTGGCTCTGAATGCCTGTAAATAAGAGGAAATGAAGCTGGATGAGGCTGAGGTCCAACTCGAGCTGTGATCCTCAAGGCAGGAGGAGGTTCCTCTCATTCTGCTCTTCTGGCACCTGCTGAGGTTCATAGACCATTTGTTTTAATATGACTTGTGAGCAACACCATCAATTCCAGCCCACTGCCATTTGCGAACCATAGCATCAGGTATTTGCTTTCATCTGCATATGCGCATGAGTTTCAATGTTGCCTCCTTTAATTAAGTCAGTACTGTGAAATTCTAATTCAGGGCTTCATTCAGGAGGTAGGGAATCATAAAAATTATTTTCTACCTCCTGTTCCTTCTGTGATATTTGGTTCAATCGCTGTGTTCCACTTTGGTTTTTGGCTAGCAGCCTTTGCTAGTTTACTGTTCAAGAAGCTGTCTCCACACAGCTTCATTACCTGGGAAGGCGACTTTAGTCCTGTGGTGAGCAGCTCATCAAGTTTTCAAGAACAAATACCATAATTTACTGTCAAACTTAATTTCCAAAAATGTAGAGTCAAGATGACATTTGTAACTTTATGCCACAGAATATTTCTTCTTTGGCCTGTGACAGTAATATGAATATAGATACACTAATTAAAATAGTATATAGCTCTCTCTTGTATGTTATCCATAAAACTGGATGGAAAAATCAACCTCACTTTCCTCTAGGTATGGTTCTCTTTTTTCTCTTTTCTGACAAGTCAGAAGATAAAACCTATGGTATTCTAGAAAGGCACATAAAAGAGAGGTATCTGCATCATCTAACTTTGGTTCCCGAAGGCTCTCATGGACAGGTAGAGAAGCCTTAGTCTGCTATGATGGAGAAGGGGATTGTTTTAGGGTGGTCTTGCCATCTCTGCTGCAGAAAAAAGAGCTGATGTGGATGAACTCCTGAACCACTGCAGATACAGCATTACTTTTATTAATGCTTTGTTGTGTCGTGAATCATGGTCATCAGAGATCAACTGCTTGAAATTAAACTCAGAGAAAATCAAATTAAAAATCAACACTAAGTTTTGTGAAATGAGGTTGGTTGACCACTGCAATGAGTTACCAAATGAAGTAGAATTTTCTTAATCTCAAATGTGAACACCTTTGTAAAACACACACTTCAGACAATCAAAAGTCTTTAGTGATATATGCAATCTAAACTGGATCACCTACTTGTCTTTTCTATGGGTTTGACCTATGAACCTCTAAAGTTTTTCCTCACATGGTGGGATTTGCAGTTGAGCCACTGGGATAAGTTGCTACTGTCTGTGATATGCATATCTACTGCCTACTTTTGGAATATTTTTTAATTTTTAAATTTAAAAGAATACATACTAAACAAAACATTAAAACAATTTAAAACCCACACATTATTATGATTATTATTATTATGACTATTACAACTACTACTGTTACTCTTACTATTATTATTTTACATCTATGTGTGAAGTAGATAAGCAAGTTGGATACTGAATAATTTGCTTTCCATGAAGATGTTTACAACTAATTTAAGAATGACTTGAGTATTCACTTAAATGAGATTCTTTATGGCAGCAATCTAAGTTTAATGAATTGTTAACGATACAAAGAACGCCACAGTGCAAATTACACTCAAGCTGTCTGGTTCCTCAAGAGCTAGGAGTAGGACTCAGCTCCAGATTTAGGTACATAGATGTGGGTGTCTACATGTCTAAGCTCTTGTGACAGTCACTGGAACCAGCTGCTATTGCTGATTGTAACTAATTGTTAAAGCCAAGTAGCCCCAGAGAGGGATTCTGCTCCTCTTGAAGTAGATATCTATGATATCTAGATCAGATGACTTGTCTCCTAGTGCCATTAACTTTACTGATTAGGAACATCATTCACTTGCCAAAACAGAGATTTATAGAAGTATTTGAGAAACCTTGTCCAGTCTCCAGAAAAGCATATGTTCCTCAGAGGTCCTGCATTTCCCACTCCTCTGTAGATGCCCCGGAAAACCTTGGGTACCTCAAATCACAACAGATGACTAAGTTTGGATAGCTGACTAGAGACCTACTTTGCAAACACAATTACATTCAGGTGGCTGAGATGGGAGCAGCACTCAGATGTAATAAGGATGAGATCCACATTCAGTGAAGTAAGGGGTTTACGTTTCCATACAAAGGGTGTTACACTGGCAGCTCTCCCTTTATGCCTGCCTTGGAATAACCCTTTCACAGTTTACTGGTACTGAGTGACCTTTCCTCTCTGTTCACTGCACTGTTGCACTCTCCTGAAGACACAGATACAAGTGGCTGCAAATAGCCTGCAAAAGGAAGTGTAAAAGGTTTTACAGAACGAGACAAGATCCATCTGCTGTTACGGAAGCAGCTCATCTACTGCTATTGCCTTCCTTCTGTAAGGATGGCCCAGCATTTTAGAGGAGCCAACCAGCTTCCTGCCCTTGTATTTAGCTGCCTTCTTCATAGAAAGCAATTTCAGTTCTGCGTGGATTTTTAGTAGTTCTCTAATGTATCTTCTAGGTACTAATGAGTAGTCAATTAACGATAGCTATAATGATGCAATAATGTTATTGCATCGAAAATAGTAAATTTAATGGCTCTAAGAAGAGAATAACTTTAATATACAACCTACTGATCAAACAGCTAAATAAGTTTCAGAAAAGGATGTAAAAGAAGGATGAATATCTCTAACCACTAGGCAGGAAGAACAAGATACACTGCTAACACTGCAAGCTCAAAGGGTGAAATGGAGAAAGGAATAATTTAGGAAGTTTCTTCATCATATTAGTCACCTATAGACACCTTCTTTTGAATATGCTTGTAGGCATGGATTTCCTCCTGGCCTGCTATGACACTATTAAGGGCACCATTGCAATATGAGGAAGAGAATACGTCTTTCCTGGTGGCATTCACAGAGCTGAAAATGAGGAGAGTTCATTATGGTCATTTAGCTTAATCTCCTGAATATCGCAGGCCATAAACCTTCATCTTTGAGCAGTGGGAGGTAGGATGCTAGACTAAATGGATTAGTCTTTGCCTTTGTGGTATTTTCTAGCTGGTTCAAAGACAGTTCCAATCCCTTAATTACAGCTATCTGCAATTCACTTAGGTAGTTTTCCTGCCCTTTTTCCTGCAGAGTTTAATTTTTCCATTTCAGTCTAGCTTTTTAATATTTTTCTCGTTCTTGCAGTATCTAGTCTAAGAGATCTCAAGCATATCAGTGTACGCTCTGAAAGGGTCTGCCTTCTTGTTTAACTACTCTGATACTTTCAAAATTGTCATGCATAATTATCACATTTCCAGAAATTCAGTGTGCCTATTTTTAGAAACTGCAGAGCATTTCATAGTGTGATCTTGTGGTGAGTTTACCCCAACCAGAAAGACAAAACTCCCAGTTTTCATTGCTGAGTATGGTGTCTCGTGGCAAGGAACAACCCTTTGGCCAGTTCGGATCAGCTGTCCTAGCTGTGTCCCCTCTCAAGATCTCTTGCCCACCACCAGCCCACTTGATGGAGGAACAGACTGGGAATGAAAAAAGGCCTTGACACTGTGCAAGCATGGTTTGGCCATGGCTAAGACATTGGTGTGTCATCAACTCTGTTTTAGTCACAGATCCAAAACTGGCTGCTATGAAGGAAGCTCCATTGCAACCAGACCCAGTAAACACCCTTACAATTCTTTCACATAAAACTAGATATAAAGTTAATGAGCCTCATCCCCCCTGTCTCTCACTTGCCTTGTTGTATGTAAATGTATGCTTAATGACGTCTATAAAGTTAGCCTGAATTTGTAGAGATGCAAATGCGAAGACATTGAATTGGAGCTAGTCTGTCCAAAACTGCTGTTATTTTTGGTTGTAGTGTTCTGGAGTGAACCACCTTAAAAATATCTAGAGAAGCTAGTGACACAACATTCCACAGCACTGGCATCTTCCCTATCGCCTTGGTTCCTTTCCTAAAGAATGTGCATTCCTGTATAAGACCAGTTATCCTGGTATCTGGGAAACTGAGCTGGGTGGACTTCACCTGAACCCACTTCAGGTGGTCATCTATGCCAGATGCCCTGAAGCGAGGCCTCCAGCCATCCCTTGAACTGTTCTGGCCAGGGAAAGTCAGACCTGTCCATGGTGTGCGTGGAAGAATGGATCAGAAACCACTGAATTTGCACTGGGTGAAATACTGTAGGGCCAGGAAGTATCTGCGTTAGGGTCTTGCAGACTCTTGTATGACTTGTGGATGTTTTCTCATGTTCAGATTAAGGTCTGAGTTCTCTGGACTGAGAGCTTCTCAGTGCGGTGTTGCTATGCCTTTGGTTTAACAAGAGTAGAATCCATTATGCAAGGCAGCCTCACCCTTGCTTCTTGTATAACAGCTTGATGAGGGCATTTTTTGAAACATAATTTCTCTTTAAATTAGGTGAGGACTCCAAATTTAATATAAGAAATGATGCTTTAATTGCTCAAATACCTCTGGCCTCACCTGATTACCTTTTGCCTTCTGCAAATGATGTGAGATGCTGTGAGGCTCAAGTCTGTCCCTCTAACATAGCCTCTGAACTTGCAGTTAATTGGCAGGCTGTGTCATAATTGCTCCTGAATTAAAATACCTTCTGAAAACTTTTCAGTTCCAATATCACCTGTTCCAATATGGTTACACACCAATAGCAGTAAGTGTAGCAATGTAATTATTTTCTAATGGGCTTTTACAGTAATGGAATCAAATGACTTTAGGCATATGCTTAATTTCATCACCTTTTCTGTCTATTTTTAAGTGAGGATTCTCTTTGTTAAACAAAAGCTGGCAATGTTGTTAGCACTGAATATATGCAGATGGCAGCTTCAATTTTCCTCCACTTCTTTACTCATCTAATTTGATGTAATAGACCTTTCCTCTGCATTATGGGCCTAGGATGCAATTTTAGATGTATATATGAAAACTAATAACATCACTGTATTTTCACCTGCTATTGAAGAAATTTCATGCCCTCATCTTTGGAGCAATATTAAGTTGAAAATACAGCACTATTACTATGACTCTGAAGAACACAATGGCAGATTTAAGATGTAAGATTTTTAATTGTAAGAAATTCAAAGAATAATGAAAATTAATATATGGTCTTGGTACTGACCGATATCAAAAGTCTTAAAGACCACTGGGGAAATGTTTTTATTTGTGTATAGACTATGTGAGTGAAAACAGAGAAAGAGAAGAACTGTAAATATCTGAAGGTTGCAAATTTAAAGGAGCAAGAAGCACTAAACCCATCATTAAAGAACATGAAGGAGTAACCATCTCTTTGTGCAGTGAATCCATGCCTGGAGCTGTTTTTCTTTGCAAATCTCCTGCTGCAGCAAAGTTAGGTTTCCAGTCAACATGGAGATTTACTCTGGAATTTAGCTTAAAATGCATTTTGAGGAGATTTCTGAATTATATGAGTTGGCTTGCAGGTGGAGACTGGCTGCCTTTTCATCAGCAGTATTTGGCATAAAGCACGCCAGGATATATGACGCGATAAACGCTATGCAGTCATCTCCAGTTCACATGCACAGTAAGGCTGGAAGAGTATTAAAAAGGCCTAAGTTGTGTGCTGGAAAAGGTCAGCCTGTTGCTTTTCCTTTCTCCCATTTCTACAGTTGTGGGGTTTTTCCCTCCTACAATCTGGAAAAAAATCACAGCACTAATGATAACCTAGAAAAAAAAACTAAAGCAAAAGATCTAAAAAGACTTAATTTCAGAAAAAAAAATACCTTACATATAGAATAATTTAATTTTGTTTCATGATACATAGTCAAATTAATATTCAGAAGATATACATTAAAAAGCAAGACAAGGCAAAATACTTCTGGAGAACATATCTCTGTTGGGATTTCTTCAACATTTTATGTGCTAATTACCAAAGATTTTCTTGCAACATCACAAGAAGAAGAAACAAGGTATAACACAGCTGGCATCTTCTTCAAAAGATGTTTAGACTTAGGAAGATGCTTCCATCATATCGCATCTCCAATCAAATTGTTCTAAAATCGCACATCAGACTACAACTTGCTTATTTTTCATAGCTCAGCTTGGTCGTTTTCCGGTCTCATGATGCTTGTTCTCCTGTCTCAACATCAAATTGCATTGTAGGATATATTTATCATAGCACAACTTACATCTTAAGTCTCTCCTCCAGAATTTAGTAGACAATTCTCCATCAGGACAAGGTCTTTCATTTTATGGGTGAGCGCACAGAAAAGCACGCAAATATGTGGAAGAATTACAAGACACCGGCACAAGTTGCCAATTTACTTATTTTTCTACTGATGTTTAACATCAATAGGGGCTTCTGTGGGGAATCCAGGCAGAATCCTACTACCTGCTGGTCCAGGTTGAATGTTTTTGGATCTCTAGGATCAAGATGGTGCCCACTGTAAGGACAAACACACCCAGGGACCTGTGGGTGTTGCTGTTACAAGCTCTGAAAAGTTTCAACCTGGGCAGGGTGACATTGACACTTTTGAGGTGTTTCCAAATTGCTTAAGCAACTCTGAAAATAGACAGGACAGAATGTCTTGGAGGTCTGGTGGCTTCTGCTGCAGAACATAAAAATGCTGCTGAGAAGTACAAATTCCTAAAAGGAAAATTATCCAGTTATGATATGCTACGGCTGTTGTTATTTCTGAAGGAATAGACAGTGATGAAAACTGATAATGGCTTAAGTATTTCCAATCTGCATTTAATTTTTAAATGGCCAACTAATGTTTGGAATGGTTAACTAGTAATATTTCATAGGTATAATTTTTAAATGGATGCTTTTCTGCTCTAGAAAGCTGATGATTTCTACCCTCAATTTACAACAACCAAAATGTAGCCTTAATGAACAGATTCATCACTGTGGCAGTTTTGAAGGAAGAAAAAAATACAAACAACCCAAACCCAACAAAAAACCCTTCTCTATCGAATTACAGATATATTACTTCCTGGCTTTGGATGAGGACTACAAATATGGATTTCATGTCAGCTGTGCAGACATTGTCAGCACTATATTTTGAACTTGTCTGCTTTCTCATCACATTTTAATTAATGAAGGCATGAGCTGAAACAGGTGTTGGTAACAGAATAGAGAGCAGCTGGCAAACAATTTTTAGATCTACAGTTAACTCATTTATACTATTGTTCCAGAACACGGAGTTCATATAATTTTACAGAGGAGGTTATTATTGGACTGAGCTGTAGAGGCACATTAATTTTTCTGTTTCTGTTTTGTTGTGTTTTCTTTTTAAATGACATTTTCTCAGACTTCGTTCTTGTGGTAAAGCTGATTGAAAAGTTTAGGCTATTTTTTTCCAGCACTAGGCAATTTATATTACTAAAACAATCTAAGCAAGGAACTAAATGGTCTCTGAATAGAGAACACTAAATTCACTTCATTATAATCTCTGTTTCCAGAGAGAAAGCAGCATAAATTGCTCTGGAACTAGAGCTCAGCAAAACACTTCTCCAAATTTTTATCTGTATAAATTGCCATGGAATGAAAGTTGTACAAGTTCAGCAAAACCAAAAGTACATTAAGAATCCAGTCAGACTTTAAACTTTCTCACTCAGGTGTCCCAGGCTCTTTAAAGAAGATAACTGACTTAACATGCCTTTGTTGTTACCTAATCCGAGACTTTTCAGATAGACTTTTTTTAAAAAAAGTATTCTCTTAAAATGTGAACTTTTGGCATTACATGGAGTGTCTGCCATTCCTTGGTGGCTTAAAGCTGGATGTCTAAAATTAGCAAGCAAAAATCCCATTGATCCACAAAACCATGACGGCTAATAATATGATGCTATTGGTAATCTCCACATGTTTTCACGTCACATCAAAATCCATGAAATAAATGAAGAGGGAGGCAACAAATTGAGGGAGAGTGAAGTTCAAGTTGTCCTGATAAAGTAATTCCTCAAGGTAGTTAATTGATTATTTTGATGAAATATTTTATGTTACAGGGAGAATCGCTGACTCAGTTTTAGAAGCATTGAAGGAGAAATAGTGAACATCAGTCTGGTGACAAGGCAAGAACAAAAAGACTGGTAACAGAGGAGAACACTAGATCTGCAAAATGTTGTCTCTAGGGCTTATGGAGTTGAAGTAAATGCCAAGAAAAACTTCCTTAACAATTTCATATCCTTCTTGTTTAGCTTCCAGTGACAAACAGAAAAATCTACTCTACAGCTGGCTAGGGACTGGAGAAGTTTCTTTTTGAAGAAAGGCTGTAGCTGTGTGTATGTCTCTGTAACTAGCAATATTGCCTTTATTCTTCTTTAGTGAGTTGAATAATGAGAATCTATCTGTGAAACTTCACAGAATCACAGGATGTAATGGGTTGGAAGGGACCTTTAAAGCTTATCCAGTCCAACCCCTGCAGTGAGCAGGGACAATGTTACCAGATGAGGTTTCTCAGAGCCCCATCAAGCCTGACCTTGAATATCTCCAGGGATGGGGCCTGCACCACCTCTCTAGGCAACCTGTTCCAGTGATCTATCACCTCATATTGAAGAACGTTTTCCTAATACCGAACCTAAATCTACCCTTTTGTAGTTTAAAACTATTACATTAAACTGCCCTGATTATCACTGTCCTCAGTACATATCTGTAAAATACTTATGTGGAAACTTTTTTATTTTTATGGTCAAGGACTGAGGTTCCACATCAATAGCAGGATCACAGAATCACAGAATCATTAAGAATCATCTATCCTATACAGTTCAACATTAGAATTTAGCTGTGCACTTCGAGGCTATTTCTGACCTCAAGCTACATAGAAAACTACTGCAAACATAGCTTAAAACATCGACTGAATTGGCACCCACAAGGTTATTGCTGGTTGTTGCCAGGTAATTCTGTGTGCGCTGGGTGGTCTTCCCCATCCTTATGAGCTCTGGAGACAAAAGCACGCACCCTGGGATCCTTCATAATGATCAGCCTGCATGACCAGTGTGGATCATCTTGACATTGATGCTGATGGTTTCCATAAGACAACTGTGGGATAAGGAATTTTCTGATGCCTGAGACATTGTTCCTTGCTCACAGGCAGTTTTTTTATTACCTTGCTTTGTTATGAGTCACGTTAGAGCCCCAGGGTTGTATAAACTGCAGCTGAGACCAGCCAGGAAACAAACTGGTGTGCTAACCCCCAAATGTCCATATGTTTAATGGCTGGCACAGCTGTGGGCCAGATTTTGCTGTGTGCTGATAAGCACAGACCTGGACAGTGGTCTGGCACTGTTTGGGGTTCACATTTATCAGAAATTATTCCCACTGGTAATTTGAATTTAGATACTTTTTTTTTTTCAGGGTAAAGAGAATTTAGATATATGAGCATCAGTCAAACCATGCTATTTGGCCTCAGATAAATGTCCTTAATCGTTCTACTTACTTAATATTACAGACACAGCTTGGAGGATCAATGGAAACCAAAAAGCCTTGCTAGCATCACTTGAAATTGAAGCTAGACCTGTGAATTATTGCATGAATAACACAGCATAAGGTAGCACAATTTTTAAGCATTAAGAATTTATACGCTGAATGACCCAAAAGGCCAAATGAATATTAGCTGTTGTACAGAATATTATTCTGTGCACACAATATGCCTGGAATAATTAACAGAATAATGGATTTATGTTACTATAATAAATTTACATTTGCCATTATATGCACATATGTGCACATATCTTTGAAATGATGATAACAGCTGTAAAACTAGTGCATTTCTTTATTAAAAACACCTGGATTGTGTAGTTCAAAGAAGGGTCAAGGACCAGATTTGTCATGTAGTCAGGTGTGTAAAGAAACACATAGTATTTCTAGTATGCTTCAAAAAGCTTTCCAGGTACCAGTCAGCAACTTAAACAGCTTTAAAAAACTTCTCCCAACTTTATAGCAATATTATTCTCTAAGTCCTTACAAATGGAAGATGCAAATGTCTGAAAACAGGGTGGGGGGAGTCAGTGTTTGGGTAGCTGAACCTGGCCTTCACTCCCCACGCACTTTTATAGGATGCCAAACACCTTGCTCATACTTGGAGGCCTGAACGCATACGTAGGGTCATGGAGGTTTTCTGGGCTGAATCCCATCCCTTAAGTTTTCTACAGAGAACCTACAAGTTGAAATGTTGACAAAAATCTAAAGTAGGAAACCAAATATAATGTTGCTATATGTTTCCTTTTTTTCCCCTTGATTTCTCCTTGGAAGATCACACCACCACATTTTAACCTCTTCAATACTGTTTGAGCAAAGTTTTTTCCATCTTTCAGAAAATATTATTTTCTAACATTAACACATTTCCCAATCGACTAGCCTTTGTTACTAGCAGTTACAGTTTTAAGTGAGGAAAGAATTCAATGAACCACCCATGTAAAACAAGGGATTCCAAATACTAAAAGATTTCAGATACCCTAGAATATTCTCAGGGAATTCTGAGCTGTTAGTTTGACATAGTCTTCATCATAAATGGCTAATAGTTCGCTTAAAATTCTAACAACAAAAATTAGAATTTAAAGGCACGATTGTCATTAGTTAGCATGGTGTTACAGAACATCTTGTAAAATATGCATATTCTTCTTTTCTGTCTAGGATTATATTTGTGTTTGATATAAGAAATACAACAGAAACAACTTTTCTTTGACTAGAAAAGCTCTAGTTTTAATGTTGCTTTGATGGAAAATTCTTTAATTAACTAGCCTGGTTTTAAATGGGTTGAAAACTAGCTCAGTGGTAGATCTCAAACAGGTGCTATTCATTAGCTATTATCTGTACAGCTTATTAGATAATTGTTCAACTGTATTTATTATTTTTATCAATGAATGGTTTGAATGGCTTGGATTTAAGTCTGGCAAATTCAGCTTTTCCCACAGTAAATCTACATTTGATTGACTGAATAGGTTTCTAGACCTGATTGACTTTATTGATTAGATCTTCATTGCCTACAGTAGAAATTTAGAAATGTAACACTTCAGATAAACAGAAATTATAAGACAGGGAAAGAAAAAGAGAGGCTTTGGCATGGCACGGGGAGACTTGCTGAGGACTCAAAGAAGATGTTGGAGTCCGCTGAGTTTAACCTGCCAAAAGTTAAATGTCAGGCACATGAAAGTGGTCTTTCCCTTGGATAAGGCTTTGTTAAGGCTGTTATAAACCATTTCTAGTTGTAGGACACCTATATTAAGATAAGGAAATAATGTCAGAGAGAATTCAGGGGAGTATCCAAGTGTAGGAAACCAGGCTTACAGTGTAAGCTCCATGGAGCTTATCTAATTCACTTTATTGAAAAAGAAATTTAAGAGGTGAATTAATCTCTATGTGCAGCTAATTACACATAGATATGTGTGGCAGCTGTGAGATTTTCAAATTTATGGACAATAGCTAAATGGGAACCGTGATCTGCAAACTGAAGGTAAAGAAAATTGACCTTCAAACAGTCCACTCTTGTACCTTGGGTAATATGCAGGGGTAGCTTACTGGGACATGCACTATTGGAAAGACTTTAAATAGGACTGGGATCTTTTGAGATAAAGTATTTACTCCTTGAACATGGCAATCAGGCAAGAGTTTTGCACTGGCTCATTCCATTAATAGATTTTATCCCCATCTTTCTCAGATTGAAATGCTTCTAATACTTGAACTAGTGCAGATAACAGCTGCAATTAATTAGCATACAGCAGGGCTTTCACTACTCACCAGAAGAAAATCTGAATAATGTTTGAAAACATAAGCAATTATAAAAGATGGTACAATGGAAATTCCTGGACTGTATTTCTGTGGAAATTGTTAGGTATTAATTTTTGACACAAAAGTGTGGCATAAAGCAAATATTCTGAAAAGTCACGTTTTCAAAAGTCAAATTTGAAACAGGTGCCTCAAAACTCAGCAACAGTTTTTGTTTTGAATTGGTGTCTTGGTGTGTTGTTATTTAGTCTTTCTAAAAGCTGAAATGAGGAGGCATGCTGACAAGAAAAAAACTGTCACTTGCTGTCGATATATGATTTTTAAAGCACAGACATAATTTGGCACGTTTATGGAATAACAATTTTGAATAGCAATAGTGAAAAAAAAAAGTGCCTTCTCAGCTACCATTTTTTTCCTTATTTAAACTTTAAGGTACAGAATATCCGAACCTGTAAAACCTCCTGTGAAATGTAATGAATATCTGGAAACACTGATGTACCTCTGGTGTAAGTGTCACATTCTGTAACACAACAAACACGATTATTTAGCATACAGTGATTCCAACAGCAAAAGCTGTCACATATTGACCTTGTTGCACTCCTCAAGTACAGGCTCTAGCAGTAGTTTAGCATCCTGGAGTTAATTTTTCTCACTCATTACACACTTCAGTGTGAAGTGGGATTGATTTTTAATTGCATCAAAGCCCTATTCCAATACTTTGCTCTAATTCTTCCAGCATACATTTATTTTTACTTTATCCAGGCTCTTTTTTCTGACACACTCACTTCTCCAAACACTTTTTATAGCTTTCCTAGCAATATAAGGTAATGCCTGCTTATGTCAGTGGCTGTGGGGTTGCCTTGTTTTGGGTGATGTGGTAGCTCAACAAAAAGGGCAATCTTCTTTCCCATTGTTAGTTGCTGGGTTCATACGTTGCTGTAGATAGTTATAGCTTTCTTTCAGAAACATTTCCCTCTGGATCCCATACATCCTCTTGGCAAAATGAGAACTACACTGGACAAAGCACAATAAAATAGACCCCTGAGAGCAATTTGCAGTGCCTTGGAGCCCTAATAGGTCTCTTGAATCTCCACCTTCTGTAAGTCATCATTTTTAGTACTAATAATGTAAAATGTTTCCCAGAAAGCTTCTATCCAAACAGCTGGGAGTGCTGCAGGGAAGCAGCATGGAGTGAGTGGGCTCCTGACTGGCTGCAGTCTGTTCATCACTATCTGTGTCCTCTCCAGCTCCAGCTGCAGTAAACTGGTTTATTTTTGCGAGAAAATAGACCAGTGAGGTGAATGGATGCTTGGAATTGGCTTGCAGAGGTTAGATCATTATCAGTAACCAGGTGATAAGGGGATTTGCTAGACTGTGTTTTCTGTTTGCAGTAGTGAATGGTAATTCCCTCATTAAAAAGCTTTGGCAGCTCGAGGTAATGAAGGACTTGGCTCTGTACTGGAAATCACAGTCAATGATACAAGGGCAGCACAGTGAGAGTACCAATTGGGTAGTGGGTACGAAGGAAAAGGAAAAAGAAACAGATTATCTTTATTTCCTTTGCTCTTTGCCCCCCCTTTCATTTCCATCATCTGTGATAAAAACTGAAGATGCAGCATAAATGTGCTTCCCTAGTGAGACCAAAATTTAAGTACTAAGATATGCTTCTGTACTGGATCTGCTGTGTTAGATGTGCAGGCTAGACAGTGATAGTGGTTTTCCCAAATAGGTTTTCTATTAGTGACATCCCAAAAAGATGATACTGGAGGGGATGTATAGACTGTTGTGGGGTTTTTTCCTTTCGTTTTTTTTCTCCTTGAGTGGTTTTTTTTGGGTAAACCAATTTAAAAAAAACCCTCACCATAAATTAAGGGTCACTTCTGTGCAAGAAATCTCATGTTAAAGCCACCTCTTTATATCTTGTCCTGCCTTTAAGTGAAATGCTTCTTTCTGCTCTGCAGTAACACCTACAAGCCAGATCCCTTTGATTCATTTGCTTTTCTGCTCCACATAGTTTGTCTGTCAGATTACTCTGACAGCTTCTTATTTACTAACAGCTCTTCCAATTCTGGACTGTGTCCTTTAAGCTTCCAAGAGCTCAAATGTCCTTCATAGCCAGGGAAGCTCTGCATCCTGCGTGGTGGTCCACCTTCTAACAGCTGAAGCAAATGAGCTCATTGCCTGCTGCTCTCTGGCACATGGAAGCCATTACTTTAATGGGAAATAATTCTCTTCCAGGTGTCATATAGATACTACACGGTAACTCTTTGCTCTCCTTTAAAGCAGATGGCAAACATAAGTCAGAGCAATTGTGAGGCTGGATGTGCCTCACAATTATGACTATGAGGGGAGGCAGTTTGAGATGAAGCATTTGGTTCAAGAAACTTTAAATATAGTTATGAAGAGGCTTTTAGTGAAAATTAGGGTGTTCCACACTACAGGGGATATCTTGACCCACCGTCTGGTCCTGAACTCAAAGGTATGCTCTGATGTGCAGATATTGCTAAACTCTCAAAGCTCTCAAGACACACTGGTGACTGTTTTGGCAATGTTATCAAAAGACCAAAGTTAGCAACCACATCCCTTCTTCCAATTGGTTACTCCTCTTTTTTTTCTCATTCTTTTTCTTCTATCCTTCTTAAATCTGACCCTGACTAAACTAATACACAGATGGCTTTACCTGATTTTCCAACATGCAACACCACAGTCAAAGTTCTTCCCACAAGAAGAAAAATAAAAGTGAGGCCAAGTTTTTTATGGGTCTAGTCCATGTCCTGTTCAAATTCCTTCAGTCTTTGTGTGGGTCCTGGTTCAGAGCTCAGGCTGCTATCATAGAATCACAGAATGGTTTAGGTTGGAAGGGACCTTAAAGCTCATCCAGTCCAACCCCTGCCATGGGCAGGGACACCTCCCACCAGCCCAGGCAGCTCAAAGCCCCGTCCAACCTGGCCTTGAACACTGCCAGGGAGGGGACATCCACAGCTTCCCTAGGCAACCTGTGCCAGTGTCTCACCACCCTCACAGTAAATAATTTCTTCCTAATATCCAGTCTAAATCTCCCCTCTTCCAGTTTAAAACCATTCCCCCTTATTCTGTCGCTACCTGCCCTTGAAAAAAATCCCTCCTCAGCTTTTCTGTAGGACCCCTTCAGGAGCTGGAAGGCAGCAATAAGGGCCCCCTGGAGCCTTCTCATCTCCAGGCTGAACAGCCCCAACTCTCTCAGTCGGTCCTCATAGGGGAGGTGCTCCAGCCCCTGATCATCTTTGTGGCCTCCTCTGGACCAGCTCCAACAGCTCCACGGCTTTCTTGTGTTGGGGGGCCTCAGAACTAGACGCAGTGCTCCAGCATCATCTCATCCAGGCAAAACCCACAAACACTCATTTGGAAAGCTCTGAACAGATCTGAAAGCAAGGAGAATATATGTGCTGTAATGCAGATATGGTATTTTAATTGCAGGCATCTGCCACTAATGCAGATATTCGTTGAAATGTTTACTTCATTACCTCCTCACAAGATCTTAATTAAGCTGACTGGAGATTTGAACAAAAGAGGATGAAAAGGCACCAATTATGTGTATTACTGCACTGAATAGGGCTCTGAAACTCAGACCCGAACTTCCATCAAAAGGGGCTGTTCAGGAACGTTCGTTGGAGGCTGGTGATTGCAACCAGTCATTTTGCACACGCTGGGGTAAGGCTGCATTCTTCTTGTGGCAATAGCAGCCTTTCATTTTGATAATTGTGGGCTGTTTATGCAGTGTGAATGTCAACGGGGGGATGTCGCATGAGCTGACAACATTAAACCAGAGTGAATGACAGCAGAAATGTCATTCAGATCCAGCAATCAAGCCTGCCAAGCACCAAATTCAAAGTCAGGTGCGGTGCATAGATATAAGCTTTCCTTCAAAAGCTTGTATAAGTTTAAAATTATGATGATGTGAAGCTATTTCTTAATAAAAATATGCAGCAGTACTGTAAATCAAACTGAAATACTTCTGAAAGGAATGTGGATATACTTGAGGTATACACTTCCACACAGCCTTATTCCTCCCAAGTCTTAATAAAAACTACAATAAGATCCAGGCAAATGTATCCTGAATACAAAGTTCTTTGAACAATGGTCTAGAAAACCTGGTATTCTATATTAGGTCTTGGTAAACCGCTACTTTATTAAAGAAAAAATATCAACATTGTTATGTTACTTTTAAACATTCATTGCCTAAAAAGTTTCAGAATTTGTATTTTTTAACCCAATTTGGGTTCAAAATAATTTGGAAAGCAAGTAGTCTTCTGTTTCTTTCATGGTAACTCCTATATGATTTGAACATATTTTTTAATATTAATAGGATGTTAGGTCTTATTGTGTTATATCACAGTAAAATGACAGTCAGCTCAGTTCCATAGAAATGGAGTAATGTAAAAGTAAATGAAACATTTTAATTACTACATGTGTAGCAGTAATTAATAGCATTATTAGCAAGTAACATTGGTTTTTTAGTGCAAAAATACAGGCAGGGCTACTGAAAGCTTACAGCTTTGTTTTGGAAAAATGAGTTTTCATCTGATTCAGATAAATCTGCAAAATTATGTTTGTGATGGATGCTCTTGAATGTGTTACTTCATGCTTTTGGATCACATTTAGTGAAAATAGTACGGTTGAAAAAAAGGGTGCAAGTTCCTGTACATAACCCCTTTGGTCTCTTCAGTCAAAACATGCTGGTTTCAAGACTTTTTATAAAAATGAAGGGTTAGGTCAAGGGCGTAAGAGAGAAGCCATAAACTGGTCTGTAAGTGAGTTAAATTGCTTGTTTCACGATAACATTACCCTACGCCCAGTTTCATCTGCCATTCTGACAATCACACTGTATTATAAAGTTGATGAGATTCAACTAACAGTAAGCATTTGAATGTATATAACCTTATTACTTATGCTGCGGCTTAAGGGATAGGGATAGGGATAGGGATAGGGATAGGGATAGGGATAGGGATAGGGATTGTGCCCCTATCTCCATTCTGTATATGAAGTACTTTCCAGCTGGATGGTTGAACTGAAAACCAGTTTAACTGTTTGTATTTTCCAGTGTTTTTATTTAACGTATGCCTGAATCTTTTGTGTGTAAACATAGCATCAATTCTAGCTTTGGCAAGGAGTACCAACCAATATGAGATTTGTGTTGTGCCATGTGCTGTATAACAGTATGTTCTTTTTTCTGTTGTACTTTGCAATAATCTGTACCATTAACACTGATAAGGACAAAAAGACACCAACGGAGATGACTGCACCAGCAAAGACCAATAAAGACAAAGCTCTTGTGTGTGTGGGGATTTTAGCTAGGGCGAACAGCACTGTAAACAGCATTCCTCTTCCATAAAGAGGAAGACATACAAGATGGCATCGATTTGAGGACTGTAGTCCCCGTTGTTCCATGTGTATGTATCTTTCTTAGCTGGTTTTATTTAAGAATGTGGATTTTGACTATATTCTGCAGCAGCTGTAGTAGGTGGGCTTTTTAGACAGAATTCAGATGAGTCATAGACTAATGATGCTGCCCAAATGCTATAGTTTTGACTTAGCCCATTGCTGTCGTCCATAAAGTTGTGCTGTGCATGTTTACAACAATGCTGGTCAGTTGATAATGTTTCTTTCCAAAAGGTCTCAAATCTTGAATTTCTCCTTTGAAAAGAATCTGCAGTACAGAAGGGCTTCAAGAAACCTCAGGAGAACTAAATGGCATTAAGAAAAATAAAAGTCATTACATTAGTCTGATTTCTTTTGGATTTGACTCAGTAAAAAAAACATGGCAGGCATTTTCAGAATGACAGAATGTTTACTGGTTCATTTCAAAACTACCAACTCAGAGTTTTCACTTGTATTCCATGAAAGTCAAGTTCAAACAAAATATTTTTAATACCTTTTAAGGCTGTTTTTTAACCTTTACTGACTGTTTCAGTACTCACTCATCCTTTGCGGTGGTTTGAAAGAAAGCTAATTTTCAGTCTTGAAATCTGCAATTGATCTGCTGTTTCCCGTGGAAGGAGAGATTTGCCTAATAGCATGGAATTAGCTATCTTGCTGTCCATTTTTAATTTTTTAGGGACTGGGGCTACCTCAAGCTGAAGACCACCTGACTGTAGATATAGAGCTGCATTATCCTCTCTGGATTTCCAGTAATGAAGAAATCAGAATAATGAGTCTCACAAATCTGTGCATTCAACCACTCCTGAGACCTCTCTTGGACATCTATGTTCTGAAGATTTGGTCTGCAGTGAAGAAGCAGTTTATATTCTAATTCCAAGAACTAACAGAATACACCAGATGTGTAGAATTACTATTGAATTACCATTGCGAATCAAGTTTTCAAACAACAGACAGCTGTTAAATTTAGGAGGACTGGGTAGCAAGTTAGTTCATGCATTTTTGATAGAAATTCAGGGTATTCGTTTTCATATTTATGTGTAAAATCAACTTAAGATTAAAAAAAATGCTGTAAACCTCTTTGTAATGTTGCTGATCAAGGTGCAACATTTCCTTTATCTCTGACACTCATGTTTATTTTGAATTTTAAAAACAAGAGTATTGTTGCATTAAATTAAAAACCCCAGATATTTCCTTTCAGTATCTGTGCTGTTATTTTTTCTGCTCACAGATGGTACTCTGACATCTGTAATATATGCTGCGTCTGTGTGATAGTTTCTCAGAACATATTGATAAGAAATTCCAAAAACAATTTAATCAGAGAGTAAATCTGATATAATTTTGAAAAAGATGAGCCAGTTTTTACTCAAAAGAAAGAAAGAAACAAACAAAATCCCTTCAGGGGATGAAAAGATAAACTTCTTCTCCTCTTGCTATACAACAACTGAAATCTCTGAGATATATCAGGTTTTATCCTGACTTGTTTCTTCTCTTCTCACACTAGAAAATGAGGATCCTTTTGGTGTCATATCTTTTTGTCTCCTTCAGCCTCTTTGTAGCAGAATAAGTTGTAGCAAACGGGAACAATTCAATCCTTTATTATATACTATGGTATTTTGTCTCTGACCCTAAACTCAAGATAACTTAGGCTTTTCTTGTTTTGTTTTGAAGGGGAAGGAGGAATGGAATGGAATGGAATGGAATAGAATAGAATAGAATAGAATAGAATAGAATAGAATAGAATAGAATAGAATAGAATAGAATAGAATAGAATAGAATAGAATAGACTTGACTTGACTTTACTTTAAATTGAAAGGACCTACAATGACCATGTAGTCCAACATCCTGGCCACTTCAGGGCTAACAAAAAATTTATGCATGTTGTTGAAGGCATTGTCCAAATGCCTCTTAAACACTAATGGGCTTGGGGCATTGACCACCACTCTCAGAAGCCTGTTCCAGAGTTTAACCAAATATGGATAATATGGGTCCAATACTGCAGCTCTCTGTCTATGTTAATTTTTACTCATGGAGGTATTACTCCAGTTCATGTGAGTTCTTTGCGTAACATACATCTCACTGAATATTGGATGTCTAAAACTTAGCTGTGTACTCTAAGTTGGCCATTCTTGTTCCCTCTACAGGCAATGCAAGGGAGTGATTCAGACTCCCTGTCTGAGAAACCTTTGAGGAGGAATGCAGTGGTGTTTGCACCTACCAGTCTTTCTGTACAAGCTGTGCTGGGAATCTGGAAAACTAACTCAGGCTGGATGACCCCAGCTTCTTGAATGCAGAAAATTACCCCATAAGAATTTGCAAAATTGGTCTTTTTCATAAAGGTCAGAAATTTCATCCCGTAATGGATTCTGTATCTTCATTTTTCAAAGCTATTTTAAAACAGCAGTCTCTTAATATTTTGGGTAAGATAAAAGATTCTGAAATTTCAAAATGCTTACCTAATTAAATCTAAACTTTCAGAACCTATACTATTTCATAACCATCTGAGGGACTCATTTCAGCCTCAATAAAGCAGAAATCTGTATTCCTTTTGAAAGTGGGGCAGCAGTTAGCACCATGTGTATTTTTAGCTTGGATTTCAGCACAGAAACAGGTCTCATACCTTTAGCAGAAGTAGCCAATAGTACTGGGTGTCCTCCTATATGGAAAAATGAGATTTCAGCTAGCAAATGTGAAGTTCTTTTAATATTGCACAGAAACATGGCACATACACTAAACATAGACATCCTTCATGGCCCCAGACAAGCTTTTGGAGTAACATCTTGAAGTTTTATTGACCTTGCCCTAGAATCACTGCCAAAATAATTCTAATGATTAAAAAAACCTAGACATTAAAAACTCGAGGACAAAACTCGAGACTTGTGAGAAACTGATGTAGTGTAGAGAGGGGGGAAGGAATAAGGTCCAATTTCCAGATTGGATGCTCCAAGCAACATCGATGTGAACCATGCCATACCTCCAAATGACAGCACGATTTTATCCTTTCTACTTTATTCCTTACCCTAATGGATGACATTCAATACATAGAAGTGATGACAAAGCATAGAGAGTGCACATGTATAGTAATTATATACTAGTGTGGTCATTGTAGGCAAATTTAGCGCTAAGTAAAGAGCTGTCCACCACACTAGAGAGGGAAGAAAACTGCAGGAACCATCGCTATCTGCAAAGCTACCCACCAGATCCAAACAGCAGGCAGTAACAGATTTGTTTTTTATGGAAATGCTGCACACATGTTTTTGTAGTCAGCTATTTCTTCCAAGACACTTAATGTGATTGTACTTACTCATTGATATTTTCCAGAAACTTTAGTCAATGCTTTCAATGTTTTCCACAAAGTCACATTGATGCTGATGAAATTTTGTTTCAAAATTAAGTGGGGAAAAAAAATCTTCAGAACAACAGAGAACGTTTCAGAGGCTTTAGAAATTAAACTTTTTGGGTTTGTTTTAAAAACCCTCTCTTTTCATTAGAAACTGACTTTCTTTTCATGGACAAGAGTGAAGGAAGAGGAGGTTAAAACCAAATGATCAGAAGAGCTGTTTCTGCAAATGTGAAAGTCTGGAGTTTTTTGCAAAATATATCTTGTTTACTTAGCCAGCTCTCAGCCATGCACATCACTGCTCCACTGACATTGTGTTTCTCTAAGAAGCATACACACAAACATCCATATGTACATTGCCACCTCTACAAAGAGATCAGTTCCAAGCAAAATAGTAATTAAAAGGGTAGTTGTTTTAGGGACAGGAAGAGATACAGTTGAGAACACCATTTACAGACAGAGAGAGGGAAGAGTCAGATTTCCAAATGTTGTCAACATAGTTTTCATGGACTTTGCTTTATTCAGAATGACAGAGCTCATATGTGACTGATTAACTTGCACACTACATGCTTATTTTAATCACAGAAGTGATTTAAGGGCTTAATTGCCCTCTGGAAGTCCTTAAAATTAGGAAAGTGAACTGGCTAAGGATACAAATGAATGGATGTGGGGATCCTACTACTTGAGAGGAGGTGCATCAGCCTGACACTTGGCTTTCTTTCCTTTCCCCCTACAGACCTGTCACGCTTCTGCTGAGCACAGAATCATAGAACCACAGAATGGTTTGGGTTGGAAGGGACCTTTAAGATCATCTAGAAGTTTTCCTTCTTAGTACTGCTCTTAATCCATTTTCCATCAAACTGTATTTGTGCTTGGAATTGCCCCAACCTATGTGCAGGACCTTGCATTTGGCCTTGAACTTCATGTGGTTTACACGGACCCAATTCTCAAGCCTGTCAAGGTCCCTCTGGGTGTCATCCCTTCCCTCTAGCACGTTGACAGCACCACACAGCTTGGTGTCATCAGCAAACTTGCTGAGAGTGCACTCAATCCTACCACGATTGAGATTTGGCCCTCACTTCAAGCTCTTCTCATTATTTTGCACCAACCCCTCACTGTACTTGTGCCTCTCATACCTATAGCATGGAGTGGTTACTTCCCTCCTGGTGTTTGACTCCCTGTTGCAGCTGCCTCTGGTCATCTTGATCTGTGCTGGGACTGCAAAACAGCCCACCATGAGCTTTGCCTTGCAGCCAGGAGAATGCCATGTCAGAAGACTGATTTTTAAATCTTACATGCTGTAAAACACCTAGTAGGTCATCCATGACATGCTCTGTTGCACAGAAGAGTGCGCTTCACATGACTTGGTTGCCTGCTCTGCATCCTTTATTAAAAGTTCCAAGCCAGGAGTCCTCTATGATGGGATTTCTGTGGCTTGAAAGTCAACATTTAGCCTGATGTAGCCAAGGGCCAATGGTCCTGCAACAGAGAGAAGGACTGAGGGAGGGAAAGATTATAAAATGGAGTGAAAAAACAGCCTAACTACTGGGCAAATATTGCAAAATTATTTAGGTAAAAGATGTCTGTATTGATGCCAGCAGAGCTGAACAGAAGTGCTGCTGGAAAGCCCTTGCTGGTGGTTGGCATACCATGAGGGGAAATGATAATTTATTTTGCTTTTTCTCATACTCCTATACAGTACACATTTTGCTTCCAGTCACTGCTGCTGGAAACACTGTTAAAAATGGATATTTAGTCTTGCCTGGAACAGGCATTCTTATGCTCATATCTGGGTACTTTGCAAATTTTTACAGCAAGATCACCTATCTATGAATTTCTGAAAGCTTACTGAGGCCTTCTTCATCTTTAGTGTTTCTATCTCATCTCTGAGATGGTCGCTTCGAGATATGAAATGATGCAACTTCAAATCCTTCCAAGGAAAAAGCCATTAAGGAAATCTCTCTGGTGAACAAGCTATATAAATTTTGACTGCTTTTCAACTGTTCTCAGCCTTTAAAGCCCAAAATGTTTTGGAAACAACAGAAGTGTGTTTACAGTCAAAGATAATGCAATTAATAGCTGGTGACATTTGGGGAATAGCAGTGTGTCTAGTTTCCAAAGATAAATATTTATAATGTAAACATTTAATGACTTAAACATCTTATTTAACTACCATTTCCTTCCATTGCCTTGTCTAAACATTGCACAGAATTCTGCTGGCACTGATTTCTGAAGTAATATATTTCTATCAGTGTTGTGTAACATGCCAGCTAGACACTTCCAGCAGAGGCAAAATCCTGTGTTTAACAGAAAAAAGCTATTCACTGGCATGGTGGTAAAGAGAGAAATGGGTAAACTCATTTATTTGGTGGTCCAGAGCAGGCTGTGAAGAGTGGGCACAATGTTTACTGCCCCACATAGTGGTGGGTGAACTCTGCATACTTACTGACTACAAACAAATTCATGCTTCATAGAGATAGACATCATCTTTCTGGAATTCACATGCAGGTGATGACAGACTTTTTAGTTTGGTCGCTGAGAGCGGTATACCTATATATATAAGTTATACCGGTTATACCAGTATACCTATATATATAAGTTGGGAGGGAGTGTTGTTCTGCCTGAG
>NW_010194408.1:8525-13002 GCF_000695765.1 Mesitornis unicolor | reverse complement strand
ACCAAGAGATCACGAGGGTCTTGTGCCTTTTGCCCCCTTTTTTTCACCGTTCCTTCCATCTTGACGCTTCTGTCTGTCTCGATCCTGCAGAGGCCAAGGCCTGAGCAGAATCCTGCTCGTTCATCTGCCGCTGATCCCGATTTGTGTGTCCTGCATCCTGCTCCCACCTGCTGCTGAGTTTGGTCTGGGACTTTTTCAGTGTTCAGCTCTGCAGAGCCTCTGGTGACGTATTCGTCATTGGGAGGGAAGGGTGGGGGGAGTATTTTATATTGGTTTTGTATATATTTGTACATATTTGTATATAATTCATTATTTTCCTATTTACAATATTATTCTGTAGTATTAATATTACTGTTTCATTAAATCTCTTAGTTCAGTTTTACAACCCGTAAAGTCTCTCTCCCTTATTCTCTTCTCTCTTCCCTTCTGGGGAGGGGAGAGGGGTTAATAGAGAGCATCTGTCCAGTATTTAGTGGCTGGCCCATCCCTAAACCACGACAGGGCAATGGGTGCAAGCTGGAGCATAGGAGGTTCAATCTGAACATGAGGAAAAATTTTTTTACTGTGAGGGTTACGGAGCACTGGAACAGGTTGCGCAGAGAGGTTGTGGAGTCTCCTTCTCTGGAGACATTCAAAACCTGCCTGGACACATTCCTGCAACCTAGTTGATGTGATCCTGCTCTGGCAGGGGGGGTTGGACTAGATGATCTTTCGAGGTCTCTTCCAACTCCTAATATTCTGTGATTCTGTGAAAATGTACACTTGACTTATAAAATGTTGATCTATATACTGTTGAGCTGACATCTTCATTAGTTTACGTAGTACAGTTTAGGCAAATAGCTCATGATGTTTTCCAGGTGACAACCCAACAGTTTAAGTCATGAATGTATCCTCAGAAGGCTTCTGAGTAAAATTCTAATGCTGAAACTCAGTAGATTCCAGCAAGTTCACATCCTTCATCTTCATTCTTAAAAAGCAGACTCAGTAGTGTACTGAAACATGTAGCTCCTTACTGGGAAGGACTTCCCAATTTTTTTCTCTAACTTTATAGTCTTAATAAAAAGGAATAATAAGGAGGATCCAGCAAGACCGTCATAACTGTGAGTCTTTGTCACATTTTATGTGTAATAAGAGGTGTAGAAGCATCGATCGCAGGAGTAGCTGACACATTAATGACGAAAAAGAGATTTTGAAAGTAAAGAATGCACATTAACATAAATTAAAACATTAGATTAGCGGATCACTAGGTGCTAAAGATTTCTGGTGAGCAAGCAACACATTTTAGACCCTGGAACATCTTTGCTGCATACAGAAATATACTAATTATTCAGAATCAAAAAATTATCAATAAGCATTTATTCTGGAAGAAATGTTAAACCGTATGTGCAGGACTTTCATTTGGCCTATTGCATGTGTTACTTCCATTTGGGTGAAGTACTCACCTATTTCTCTTACAATGGTTAGGTATTTTGTTATCTTGTTAGTTTCTTAGTCTTTTTCAATAGCAGTGTAATAAAAATTCCAGTTCCGTGTTTCCATGGGAAAACAAGTCATTGGCTTTTGGCAAATACTGTGAATAACTTGGATATAGAATCTTTTGATTTTCAGCAGTTCGTGTATTCCAGAAGAAGACACATTTCTCTAGCAATATATCTTTTGTTGTCATTGAAATAGCAGATTGTAGTATGTAACTCTTTGCTACTGAATAAAAAATGCTAAGTTTAAATTGCCTATATTGACAAAAAAGTTACAATACATTAGAAACCAGACAAACTGTGGGCATCTGTGGGAAGGATGGTAATAAAGCACAGATGCCCTTAATGCCCCGTATCTAGGAAGTGTTACAATCTATCATTTAAAGAGAATGTGCATTGCATGCATTTAAAGTAAAGTATTGAAATACAGTTTTAATGATAGCAACCACAGAAACACTTAGCATGTTCACTCAAACACAAATATTTAATCCTCTGAATTCTTTAAATCTCTGGTCTCCTTTGGGAATGAAATAACTGCAGGGCTCAATTTGTACTGGTAGCTTAATGATTAAAAATGAAAAATTCTTTGCCTATGCATCTGATTTTTATATGCCTTGTTTTACTGCAAATCCTATTAAAATAAACTCTGGTTTTAGTTGCTGGAAGTAATTGGATCCAATATTTCACAACTGCAAAAAATGCTAGCTCCGGTTTTGAGGTATGGTTGCTGTAAGGAAATTGACAGTAGGAAAAAAAAACAAACAGAAAAGTAGGACTCCATTACATCTAGGTGCAGCTCTCTATTACGTGACAATATTCTGTCTCTGAATGAATTGGATTATAATAAAAATCAAACTGTGGCTTTGTCACTTAGTTTGGGCATTTCTTTTAGAATTACTCACCTAGCATGATATATAAGTCCTCTGAAACATTTAATACTGTACTGAGTGGACAGTTAGGAATTATGAAAATGGTTTGCAGACTGGAAATTTGCAGATATGGTCTGTCTAGCCTGTAGTGAGAATAACAAGATTTTTGCAGTATCGTCTTTTGCAGTAAAACATTGATAAACATAATTATTATGTATGTCTTCCTCTACCACAAATGTTATACTTTATTTATTCTATTAAAAAGTGTAAAATAACTTTAAAATAAGAATACCAAAGTTCTGTGTTGAATACTAAATTGAAATACTGTAAGACCTACATGTTTCACTGACACAAAACAACCATATAAATCTTCCATACACAGCTGCAATTTAGTGAAATATGCAGTTTTCTGTTTTCCATTACTATATACAGTATAAATTCTTTCTGCTGGAAGACAGATTGTGACAAATTTGCAAACAGCATCTGTATTCATACTTTTGAAACACTAATTTATCTGGCAATAAAAGCTTTGATTTCCCAAAAGGAGTGCCAGGCCTCAGAACTAATGCCTATTTTTGAGACTTAACTGAGTTTTCAGCGTTAGTCATTTTCTTATGAGTTACAGTGCTCCTATGGAAAAATATACAACTTAATAGCAAGTACAGAGAGTTAAAAGGGTCACACAAAACATAAATCTGTATGCTTAGTTTATGTGTGTGTATAATTCATATAAGCAGACAAAATTCTGACTTGGTACACTTTCCATTGTGGAAAAAGCTTTTGTTAACAGCACTACCCAAAAGAAAAACAAAGGATATCTGTAGAGTATTCTGAATACATTCATTACTTAACTGGAAAATTATTTTTATGCAATGGTAAGAAAATTTAATCAGAAAGCATACTTATGGTATTCCTAAAACACAGTTAAAGTCTACTTTTATTTGGTAACTATCTTTTCATACTAAACTTAACAACATGAAAACATCTTTCACTATTAGTAGCAGAGAAGTATTTCAGATACAGCTTTACAAGGTACACAAAATAATAAACTCATACAAATCTTTTGATCTGTAATGGAACTCAAGCAACCAAAATCCATGAGAAAATGGGGTTAACAGAAATAACACTCCATTGACACTTAACAAATTAAAGGTTGGATATACTGGTTGGGAGTATTACTACTATATGACAACACAAAAGAATAATGAAGCCAAAGTATGTGCACACTCACTCTCAAAAACAAAAACCTCTCAAGCAGGTGTACCCACAATCTCTCATCAGAAGGGGGTAAGGGCTGCCAAGGATATCCAGGAATCACTTACTGAAAAGGAGGAGGTGAGAACACTCAGTCCTGGGAATTCTCCTTGGATGGCATCCCAAGGAAATCTCAAGGGGAGGGGTTCCAGTCACAGTCCCACTGCTCTGAGGAAATCTGCACAAAGGAGATTTTAAGTGGGGGTCCCATTTTCTAGCCTGGACAGATCTGAACTCTGTTAATCTACTAGCTGTAGTCCAGAAACCCAGTCTGCTGCCAGAGTTGTGAAAGAAAGGGTGTGAACATGCTGGTGGCTGCCATGCCAAAAATACCCTGGCCCTTACTGAGGTGGGGGGTAGGGTGCTTCTGCCACAGTGACTCGCAAGATAGTCATATAGAAAGAGTTATGGTGAGCTTAGTACCTTCCACTGTTTTTAAGAAAGCAAACAGTTATATAGAAAGATTCTAGCCTAGAACAATAGTTGCTAAAGGCAAGGAACTATAGGAAGCTATGGAGAAAGTTTTAACATAGCTGCTGAGCAGAACTTTAGAAAATAATAATGCAGGGAGAAAGGTACCAGAAAAAATTAGTGTGTAGTAGTAACCACAGCAACTCTTACTGGTTTCAAATACGTAACATGGTTTCATTATGACAATAAAATATTAATTATTCTTATAATTCTGTAGTTACTATCACTACACAGATAAAAGTTTGAAAAACATATATTTAGCCAAACCCTTTGGCTATATTTATATCAATATTGATGTTCATATGTATATATATGTGTATATATGTATGTATATACTTAAATATATTATCTGCTAAGCAGATTATCTGCCATAGTTTCTTCACACAGAAACCTATGTCTGTACCATGC
>NW_010194408.1:0-8494 GCF_000695765.1 Mesitornis unicolor | reverse complement strand
GCAGGAGGTATGATATGTATGAAATGGGAGTCAAGTATCTCAACACAGGCCCATGCTTTATATGGGGCAACTGATTTCTAGATCCCTAATTTTTTATGATAACACGAGCTTAGATTCCTATTTTATGTTTCTAGATGAACTGCAACAACCATGTGAGACTTTCAGATGTGACAGAAGTCTTGTGTCTTCCTCAAATAGCATGTGGCAGCCAGGAAAGATACCTAGGAGATTTCTAAGGGTATTTGATGACTATCTCTAGACCTCTGAGTCTGAACTAATTAGAATGGACACACAGCTGGTGAAGGGTCTAGAGAACAAGTCTTATGAGGAACAGCTGATGGAATGGGGATTGTTTGACCTGAAGAAAAGGAGACTGAGTGCAGAACATTTTGCTCTCTACAACTACTTGAAAGGAGGTTGTAGTGAGGTGGGTGTTGGTCTCTTCTCCCAAGTAACAAGTGATAGGACAAGATAAAGTTGTGCCTGGGGAGGTTTAGATTAGATATCAGGAAAAATTTCTTCACCAAAAGGGTGAATAGGAATAGGCTGCCCAGGGAAGTGGTGGAGTCACTGACCCTGGAGATAATTAAAATACATGTAGATGTGGCATTTAGGGACAAAAGTTACTGGTGGACATGGCAGTATTAGGTTAATGGTTGGACTAAACAGTGTTTTCCAACCTAAATAATTCTATGATTTTATGGTTCTATGACTTTACAATCAATGGAGAGAGATAGGTACCTTCAGAAGCTTTTTCTCAGCTACGTCTAGATCATGTGGGTGATGCACTGCTGATGTCAATAAATTGGGTGTGTCACTTGATATCTTGATCTACTAAATGCCCAGGTGAAGGTCCTGGTCCCTTCTGCACCTCTCTTCCAATTCATTAATTTGACACTTGTTTCTATAGAAAGTAAGGGAGTGGAAGAGCAATAGTGCATGATCAGACTTAATCCTAACATGGAGTCAAGACATATCTGGGAAAAAAAATTTAAACACACACGAGGTGTTCCCAGAAGCTGAAATTTAAACACAGGTTTAGACACTGAAAAACTTCACTGCTCACATGTTTGTGCCTCTGACTACTATAAATGCAGCATATATGACTAGTTCAGAATTATAAATCTGATTTTTAAATGTCCAAAATTGGGCTAATGAATTCATTTTAAGAGTGTGATTCATGTAAGTCTTTCATTTTTCTTGTATTAGCTCTTGTTGACATTTTAAAGTGCCTGACCTCTACTGTTGTGACTATTCCAGTTTTATATTTACATTTCTGTGTTTTTTAAGCAGGTGTTGTATCTTCATATATGCAAAGCTAAGCACAAACTAGTGTTTTGTTTGAAAAGAAAGAGAAAAAAAAAGAAGAAAAACCCATCCTTTTAACTTCTATAACTCCAGGCTCTATAAATCAGAGTTAACGAAGCTTTTACCCACTGTACAAATGCACAGTGCCTCACAAACTGAAAGGATGTCAGTTAAGTGCTCTTATGCCTCTAGTAACCATATTAAACTGAGAAAGGAAAAATAATATTTACAGAAAATGTATACTTTTTTTTTAACATTTACCCTTGGCTACAGCGTATCTTGATGGAACTCTATTTACACAAATGCATTATATGAATACAAATGTGATCATCCCTGAATGCTGAGCAGAAAGAAGTGTGGTAAAAAAGCACGCAGAATTGCTTGTGTAGAAATACAGCTTAAGGGTCAGGAACACATGGGTCCTCTGTGACCTTTTCTTTCTTTTCCATTGTGTAATAAAACCGTATGAACATCACAGTATCTAGCTGCATGTCTCCTCAGTAAGACAGAAATGTCTGGCCATGCTCAGGTAGAGTGGTTGAAAAATGGTGGGTATCTGGACACCCTTGGTCACTGTGAATTACAGCCGATGTGTGTAACAGGAGCTACCTTTCCTCATCCCTCAGATATGAAAACATGTGTTTACTTTTAAAGTTTGATCCAGAAGGAGTCTTTGCATCTTTTCAATATTGCTTCTGAAGTTCTGTTATGTATTTCAGGTTTCACTTGACTCATAAATTTTGGTCAAATGTGTTATAAACAGTTTTAAAACTGAGGTAACAGAAATCTTTTTTAATGAAAAACTTTATAAGATTTTAAAATTCAAACAGCTATCTCAGCTATTTGAATAGTGAAGATCTAAAACCGGTATCCATGCTGCTTTTTTAATTAAAATTTTACCCAAAGGAAAACAGTATTCAGCAGTATGCCAGTTTCCTCTCTCCAGAAATTGTATAGTGAATTGTTTGCTCATACCATAAGGTGCCCCAGCGTCTTGGGTTTTCATATGGCAACTGACTGATCTCTTTTTCCTGCTGTTATGCTTTTGACATGATTTAATTGATATCAGCAGTAGCATTCAGAGTATACTGGTTACCTAAACTGGTAGTAAAAACAAAAATGTGAAGGACAGAGCTATCATGTTCATTGACTTGCAGGCAGTGTGTCATTGGTATACTGTCACTCAGGGAGAAAGCTCACTGGATTCTAGAATAAAAAAGTAATTTCTGGGAACTCATAAAATTTAATGTTTGTGTATTTGCCATGTTAAACCAAATTTTGTTCAAATTTGGCAGTCGTTATCCAAACACAATGGACAAAATACAGTTTTGAGAAGATTGAATAACTTTATTATGTCTCTCTAAGACATGAAACTTATGTCTTAAAATGTTCAAGAAAGCTTATTTTTAATATACATAAAGGTTGAAGAAGTTAAACTACCAGAAAATGAGATAGATTTTGTTTAAAAACTAGTTAATTGCTCACATGTTAGTTAAAAAAAACCCCAACTATTTATGGTATATGCATTAGTATTTGAAACTGTCCTTACAGGTATGGCATAATATTGCCCACAGTGATCATTAAATGGTTTGGTTTAAAATTTTCAGTGTAATGAGAAAAAAAGTAGTTGCTACTGTGTTCTTCAGGAGGGCAAACTTCAAGGTATTCAGGGAGCTACTTAGCAGAATACCTTGAGAATCTACTTTTGAGTTCTTAGGAGTCCATGAGTGCTGGTCAGTCTTAAAGAATCACCTTTTAGAAGCACTGGAGCAGACAATTCTATTGTGTCATAAGTCAAGTAAGGAAGGCAGAAGACTAGCTTGACTGTCTTGACTGAACAGGGAACTCCTTGATGAGCTCAGGAGGAAACACAAATTGTACTATTTCTGAAAGTAAGGCTTTATAGGAAGATTACTGAGCTGTGGTTCTTATGTGCAAGAAGAATGAAAGGCCAAAGCTCTACTAGAGTTGAATCTGGCCAGTATTGTTTCAGATAACAAGGGCTTTTTGAAGTACATTAAGAGCATGAGTTCTAAAGAAAACATTGGACCAATACTTGCTGAAGATGGTCATCAGCCTAATAGGGATAAAGAAAAAGCAGAGGCATTCAATACTATTTTTTTACCTCAATCTTTAATAATACTGAAAGAATCATAGAATCATTTAGGTTGGAAAGGACCTTTAAGATCATCTAGTCCAACCATTAACCTAACACTGCCAAGTCCACCACTAAACCATATCCCTAAACACCACAACACACATAATTTCTCCTGTCCTGAGAGACTGTTATGACAGAGGAACCCACGGTTTTGGGCTAAATGAACTATTTTTAGAGATGTCACACGTACTAAGAGAATGCTGCCTCTATGTATATATGTATATACTGAGGGAAGCAAAAAAGTAGTAGTGACTTGAGTCTGATGTAAATGGTATAGAATAAGAACTGGAATGTCCTGGTTTTGCTGGGATTGAATTGTAGATTTTTTTTTTCGTTTCAGCAAAGCTACATTTCTGAGAGAACCACAGTGTTTGATTTAGTGAACACAAGTTGGTATTATAGCTTTTGCTGTGATAGTTGTTTTCCTCATAGTAGCTAGTAAGAGTTTTGGTTTGGATTTATGCTGGGACTGATATGATAACATGCCAGTGTTTACATTTTTCAAGGTTTATTTTTCAGTCTTTAGCCTGCAACATGTGTTCATAGTTTCTCTTGTTTCTTCTTCTCTCTGCACAAGAGGATGGGGGGAAAGTGAAAGCCTGGGATTTTCTGGGACAAGTGTCCCAGGACAGATGATCCAGGTGTGACACAAGAGGACCAATAAAATATATTCTATCCCACAAAAGTCACACTCACTATAAATGGTGGTGTTTGCATGGAATGACCCCTTCCTTCCCTGTGCTTTCATTCCATTCTATTTTCTCAGGGCAGCCCATCTCAGTTTCTGAGGCTTACTTCTCCCCTGTTGCATTTCCATTGACGCATAGCTAGCAGCTGCTGTTTGTGAGCTGAATATAACTTTGATTTATTTATTATCATTGTTCCTATTTTTACTATAATTCATTGGTATGGCTATTTCAGTCTCATTTATTTTAATTATTAAATAGTTTTTATCTCAACCAGATGAGTTCTTTACTTTTACTCTCCTGATTCTCTCCCCTCTCGCAGTGGAGCAAGCAGATGCATGCTGTTTAGCTGCTTGCTGGGTTAAACCACAGCACATTATCAACTTAGAATTACAAAGAAATATAGGCATTGTTATATAAATCTTTAAAAAAAAGTAATAACATTATGTGGCTTTCCCTCCAGAATTCTCATTTCTTAATCTGCTTCAAATGACTATGTTACTTATTCTCTGAATCCTGCCTTCTTTACGTTGTAATGAATTATTTCTATAATCAGAATCACTAAGCACTTGTACTACAAACTATAGTCTTCTGAGAAAAAACATGCACTCTAAGAATCATAGAGAATCTTGGCTGCTCATCAAAAAGCTGAAAAAGAAGTTATTGGACTTTTATTAAAAATTGCTTTATGTTCCCAGAAAAATCACAAATCAGTTAAAAAAAAAGTTTTAAAAAAAACTCCAACCCTTAAGAATAGAGCTTATTATAATTAACCTTTTAGAAAAAGAAAAAAAAAGATTGAGTCACATAACTTTTAGGAATATGCATAAGTCTGATAGCAAACTCTCTAACTCCTTCACTAACTTCGGTAATGTATGGATTCATCACCTACAGTTTTACTTAGCTTCTCACATGTAAGCACCTGGTGCAATTTAAGATACTTCAGGGTGAGGAAGTACTGGGGTGTAGATGTGACCATATAGAGTTGCAGGAGACCAGATAGACTTAGAGAAAAGAGGTCCATTTTTCTTGTTTTTCTTTCTTTTCCTTTCTGCTTAAAGGGGAATTTGATTGCTACTGGCTGAAAATACATGGAAGATAAATCTGGGCCAAATCTCAGAAGACAGAAGATCATAAAAGCGAATGTGTAATGCAATGCTAAAAGTCTGTGATACTGTATTGGTAGTTACGTTGGCGGGGGGATAGGGGGAATCTTAATGCTAATTACTGTTCAAATAGATCATATCTGCTCTATTATTACACAGAATCTTTCATTGGTTGAACTCATAAATAAATAGACACCTCCAGGGCACGTCAGAGCAAATCCTGCCATCCTAACAAGAGTTTGCAAGCATGTGTGAAGAATTGCATGCTTGATATTTAAATGCCTTGAAAGATCTGATAAAACCAAACTAAAAAAAAAAATCCCACATAAGAGAACTTCATTTTACCAGCAGACACAATTATGTGTCAGTCTTTTTTATAGTTATAGGAGAAAACCAAACCAAACCAAACCAAAACAAAACAAAAAAACCAAACACAAACTCAAAAAACCCCACAAAGCTATGAAAAGAAGTATAGGTTGGTTTCCCGGGAAAATAGCATTCTTCAAAATACTATTCTCCATAGTATTTGATGCAATGATCTATGACAGCTGTTTTTAGAGACGAAACAACCCAGGAATAAACATATAGAAGTAATATTTTGGTTTTATATTCTTACTTTTTACAGTACCTTTGCTATAGTGAACAGCCATTTCATTAGACAACATCCTTTGGTCCAGACATAGTAGTCTAGATAAAGTCTTAAGGAGTTAAGGGAGTTCTGAAAATATTTTTGTGGTTTCAATGTAACTATAGTGGCCTATGACTGTGTAATTTGGATTCCAAAGGAAACACTGACAGAAGATTAATTTATTTACTAGATCATAGTAATAATGAAAGGAGTTCGGAAGTCCAGGTGAAGGTTGTTCCTGCTCACTTTGATAGCTCATATGAACAAGATCAAATATACATGATTGTATCATTATCAAAGGGCACATTGCACACAAAGTCCAGCCAAAAGTTATAAAAGATATATAGGCCTAATTAAAAGTCTGGACTTATACTGATATATGTGTAGACATTGTGGCTAACACAACTAGCTGATGAGAATTCAGTCCCTCAGATTTATTGGACCTCACACTTCTGTGTGTGAAAATATATTGTATTTCTATATATACCATAAACCTTAACCTACGCCCCCTGCCCTGGGTTTGTCTTTTAAAGTGATGCCTTAAGACACCAAATACACTGCATAGAGTATAATGATTGTACAGAAACAGATACTTTTACTCCAGGACATCTTAAGACGTAGGTAATATTTCTGAAGTCTAGCTTCTTAATTAATAGGGTGAATTTTGAACATAGTGTATGTGACTTTGGTCAGGCAATTCTTGTCAACATCAATAGGAGTAAAACATCTTTGCACTGCTTTGAAATTTTACCTTTAACTAATATCAAAAGAGCTTTATTCCCCAGTGATCAGATACCGCATAGTGTGTGTAAGATCAGATTACTTGAAATATTCTTTCTTAATCAAAGTTTGAATCATGTCTTGCTTGCACTAAAACAATTAAAATATTTTTCTTCTAAACAAGTTTGAGCCATTAAGTACCTTCCCATGTACTAAGCACTACATGTCTTATTCTCTGGAAAAGCGGGAGCTGTAAGAGGGAAACTTGGACAATGAGAAAAGTGGATGTGTTAGAGGTATATGTGAAAGCATTTTTAAGTATAATTTATTTGAAAATATTATAGGGTCAAATTAAATCTAAATATTAAAATATTTTCTAAGAAGTTCTATAACTGTTTTAGCTATTTTTAATAATTAGGTATCACGATCTTTTAACAGTGAGGTCTTAGCTTCAGACACCATTAGAAAGTTCTTTTTGAAGGAAATTCTGAATGTTCATTGTGAAATTTCAGCTCTTCTAAGGCATTTTGGTTTGGCCAAATTGATCCAGCCACTCAAAATTGCCAATTGCATATATACATTAAGTAGTATGTTATCTGCTAATGACCAGTCAACTTTGGTTTAACATCTGAGAGATAAGGGAAATATTCTTTATGTGTGTGTGGTAAAACGGTATTCCACTGATACTTCAGTAACCAGGGTTAAACTTGAATACAGGCATTCTTTGTAAGGGATTTATTAAATTATGATATTTCTTAGCATTTCTGAAAATTTTGTTCTAAGATGGAGTTATTCTATTCTTCGGGTAAGGCTGCAGAAATTTAGGTAATTTTTCTGTGATAAAATGATCAGGATAAGGAAGTTCTAGTGCTTTGAAGAAACTTGGAGTAATTTTTTTCCCATTGTATTTTAACAGAATGTGAGTCTCGAATGTCTGCTGCTTTACAGCAGACATGATTCATAGATAATGGTTGGTGACAACAAGCAACCTACTGCAGTCACAGGTAAGCATTCTTTCAAATTTACTTGAAGATAATTAGATTTTTTTCTTTGACTTTGATAGACTTTGAATGAAGGCTGTACACATAAAACAATACAATAAGAAAAAAATTTCACCTTTCTAATGTTTTGTTAGTATTTTGGTTTGTGCAACTAGCCCATACATACGATATACGGTTTTAGAAACTTGTTACTTGAGCTTGGCAAAAAAACGCCAAACCACAACCAGCAAAGAAAAAAATAAAACAAGAACAACTATTAGGCTGCTTGAACATTTTATAGATGTCAAAACTTACTTATCCTACCTGAAACACACTGAAGCAGAAACAATTTTGTCTTCTAGATACAGATGATATTAAGGAGTCAAATCACCATAGAGATTAACTGTTTATAATACTCTCAAAGTATTAGGCATTAACATGATTCCACTTAATTACAGGACTATGTATCGTCTTCCCTTTGATGAATTTGGATTTAGATGACACTTAAAACATACTTTTTTTTTTTGGTAAATTATATAAAGGACGTGTCTCTTTTATTCATGTTTAATTCTTTTTGTTGTATTAAGCCAAATATTTTGTCCTACTTCTCAACATATTTTACCTGAGTCTTAAATTAGTGAAATTGAATAAAATGACTTAAATACAATATCTAAATTTCTGGCAGACCTTCCTTTACTCTAGGAGCTTTACTTAGGGTTTGTTTGGGTTTTGTTGGTTTTTTTCATTTACTTTAATTACACAATTTAAATTTTTAAATTTAATTATACTTTAATTATACTTTTAAATATAGAGTTTGATGGTTGCATAAGAGTAACATATATCCATCCTAACACACAAGCAAATATACCATAGTTCATACATAGAATAATGAACTTTATATACTTTAT
>NW_010194407.1:75640-122603 GCF_000695765.1 Mesitornis unicolor | reverse complement strand
TATATATATATAATGGCTAAAACTCAAAACCAACTTTACTCGATTATTACCCTTGGTTTCATTTTAAGATGAAATGACAAATATTTAAACTACCCATCAGAGGTTTCCTTTCCTGGCTCTTAGACAAGCACTCCTTAAATGCATTTCTTTAGATCAGCCCCTGGCTCACTACCATATTTGATCAGGTGGAAGACCAGCCATTCCAGAACTACAGACTAAGTTGTGTGCCATTTCCTGAAGAGGCGTTATAGAATTTAACATTTTAAAAAAACAAAGTTACTGCACTTAACATGAATAGAAAAAAAGACAGTGAAGAAGTGCTGTATATGCAAAAGCAAGATAAAGCAGGTCTAGAGCTCTTACTAAACAGACGTATGCATTCACATATTTTGGACAGCTTCTCACCTTTTAAAGGCTGAGTCCAGGAATTTACAAAAGAAAGGATGGTAACTCGTGCACTGAGACAAAGCATAGTTGTTAGCAGTTTAAACTACTGAAAAATTAATAATCGCCACTGAGTCGTTACACGACTATCAGCTGGTACAGAGATGATGTTCCGCGTTTGTCAGGAAAAGCAGGGAGAGGGTGACAGCAGAATATAAAGAATGAAATCAGAAACTGAACTAAAGGCATCTCACGAAAGCCAAGTGCTAAAATATTTTCAGGAAAGATAAAAGGCAAAAAATTAAAAAGGCAAATTAGAAAGTACACGATATCAATCACTGCTTGAAAATGATACAGGAACAAACGTTTGGTGAAGAAATGAGGCATTGTTTGAGGCAAATGTCTGAGGCATGGTAGAAGCACACAGTGGAACAAGGGACATTTATTTTAGTCAACTTACTAGGAAAGCGGCAGGTGCTTATGATGGTGACTTGAATGTCACACGAATGCGATCAGCTCAGAAAGTCCTGCAGAAAAGCAAGAATAGAGACAACAAAGTCTACTATAAGCTATACATGGCTGATTTTTAGCAACCAGATTATAAATCTTATTTTTCCCTAGGATTTGTTTTTAAGAGACAGTCTATTACAATGTGTTTGCAGCTTCCCAAGCTATACGGAGTGCAAGTTCATGGAGTATGGTTCACAGTTTATTCAAGCAAAATGTCAGCCAGCAGTAAGAAAAAATTCTCTGGATAGCAGCAGAGCTGACCCAGGAAAGGAGAATTCGTTTGAATAAGCTACTTGCCTCCAAACATTCTGACGCTCTGTACTCTTGTTCTGTCCTTTGCCTTTCTCCCAAGGCAATGTGTTTTTGAGCAGGCTCAATTTCAGATCTGCCAGCTCGACAAAACCACTGCTGCAAGGCTACACTCCCCTTCAAAGCTCTTCATACGTTGAGTAATAGTCACTCAGACATTTCTAATACATTCCTAGCAATATTGACCATGATACAACAAGCTGGAACCAGTACAGTGAGAGCATCTGCATCATCGTGAACCCTGGGATGTACCACAGCAGTGCTGCAACAACCAGAGATTTTCTGTTGTAGGTATCACACCTTATAAAAGGCTGGACCAAAGTGCTGAGCTGGTGGCATCACTGGGAGATGCTGACAGTACTCTGAAATACGGCTTTACAGATGCAACATGTCACTGTTTGGAGATGGAAATCATGACATCAATTTCAGCTCAAGTGTAGAAGTTTTGCTTTCACTGACAAATTAAAAAACAACTTAATTGCAATTATAAAAAGATACTTCTAATTAAATCCATCCCCTTCACTTGGAAAAGTAATTTAATAAACTTCATTCCCCAGTGAGAAAATAAGTGAATTAAAAGAGAATTCTGCGAGTTCTAAAATGACACATTTTATCTCCATATCAAATAAACTAGAATACTTCAAACACTGACACCTTAAAATCCAAAAGACAATTAACCACTGCAAAGCGAAATAAACACAACCACCATTAACATACATGACTCCTTCATTATGTTTGTCCTAATAAGCATCTAATCCTATTAAGAATAAACTTTAATATATGAATGCATGGATTAAGAAGTAAGCTTTTCTTATGTTTCTTATGCTTAAGAATTAGGGGACCACAAATATCATGAAACAAATTATTGAAAGAAAATGTAGGAAACAAAGCCTAAATCTACACTCGATAAGAACTGGCATTTCACTAGTCTACAGAGAAAACCAAACTCCCCTGAAATGCTTTCCCCTTACTTGGCAGCCCCTGATAAAACAGCGCTGTGTCCTGGGTACAGCTTGATGATGGTTTTTGCTGTCCTCTATAAACTCTGTCAGCCCCAATGTTCTTTCCAGTCACTTTTTCAACCTCTAATGACAGAACGTAGCCTTGCTTGTCTGGTTTGCTGTAGGACTTTGGTTTTTGTGGGTGGTTTGGGGTTGCATTTTTTCTTCCTCTCCACCCTCTCATGAGCTTTCAATTGAGAAACAGATACGTGTCATATATTGGAATTTTAGTTCTGCAGGAGTGGTTTAGATATTGAGCTCGATTGGAGGCACAGATGCATAGGCACGAGCATAGACATGTAGCGTTTTTTTCTTTCCTTTCTCATCTCCAGTTCACCTCACAACCTTCAAAAACTGTAATGCAGTAAGCACTTTCTCACAACTAGATTTATTTTCTGTTTCCAGCCTCCTTCCTACTCTTCCCTTTTACTCTCACCTTCCTGTACATTCCCTGTCACATTAACAGCACCTGCCCCACTTCCCCAGCTCTGCAAGGCACAAGGCCTGACAGATACCCATCTCTCTGCAGGAAGGCAGAACGCCTCATCTCGTCCACCCTCACTACCTCTGGCTGCATCACTGCCAAGATGTAGTTAAGTCCTGATGTCATTTTGAGGCAGGGCACCACCGCCCCTTCCCAGGAGAACTTCATTCCCAGCAGTTACCTCTGGCAAGGTAATGTCACAGGTGCAGGAAAGCTAAGCAGGAAAAGAGATACAAGGGAATGGAAAGGATGACCATAAGATGCTGGCTCCAAAAAGGCTGGGAGATGCTGTTTTGCCTTGCTCTACTGACAATTCTTCTTTTCAGCTACTCATGAACATTCTCATAACATTTATTTATGCCTAGATATCTGCCAATAAGGTCATAAGATAAACAGGTTTCCTTCAATTATTTTCCTCAAACCATATACTCAGTGCAAAAGATACATTGGAATTATATTCCAATTATTAATTACTACTTAAATGGCAAAGAATATGAGCCTTTCTGTATTCAATACTTGATAAAGTATGAGAAACCCACAAAGGTTACCGATGTACCACTTGCCATTTAATTGATTAAAGGCAGATGACTTCTCGAAAAGCCATTCCATCCTATAAGCTATGCAGCTAGCTTGTCTTGAAGATGAAGATTGGATCAGATGTTAAGACTTATCTGAACACACTGAAAAGCAGCCTAAACACCCTTTTCACCAGTGCAGGTGTTGTTACTACAGGCTGTCTATACTCCATCCCACTGCCTGCAGCTCCAGCTATGAAACATCTAAGCTGTACTCCAAATCACAACGCACTGCCACCCTCTTGCGCAACATTTCCGAAAACAAATCTATCCAAATACTCTAGGGTGCTACACTAGGTTTCTCTACCCAGGCAATTTGAGGAAGGCATCTCCCCAGAATTCAGCAGCACTTAAATAGTACAGATAGACAGCGCAGATCTGGGAAGAGATAGGAATATAAATGTATCAGAATTTCCTCCCATGCTTGATCAACAGAACGAAGCATGGAGAAGTTAGTTAAGCACCTAAGTGTCAGTTCCTCAAAGCAAGCAGTAGCTTGGACAAAGCTCGGTGCTGACAATCAGCAAAGAACATGCAAGTCTTCCCGAGCTTTTGCAGTCAATTTGCACTTTGACCAGGCAGATGCACTGGTGCCTGCGTAATGTTAACCAAGCCATCACAGACAGTGGGACTGCAGGCTAAGTTTTGACTGCAGGGGAGAAAGAGCTGAAGAACTGGTGAAATACTTAGCTCCCAAAATACATAGCACTTGTATTAAACATTCTTCTCAATTGGATATATATATACACCTGTCAATTAGAGAAATTCCTAAGATGAGTAACTGTCAAATGGTCACAACCCTCAACCAACTCACAACAGCAGGATATACAGTTGTAAGTATCTAGCTCAGCCTTTCCCTTCCAGCTTACTTCTGAGAAGACAAAATAGGAAAACCTAGTTTAAGCACAAATTAACTTTGCAGGATTAAAAATACGCAGAGCAGAATGAATAGAGGAAATCCCTACACTTTATGTTAGGTGCTTTAAGAAAATGAGTTTTCTGTTGAAAATTCTTTTGGTCTCCACAACTAGACTTGAGCAGGTTATTTGCAGGGAACAATTTCTTACTCAGATTTAGCCTGAATGTGCCCCTAGATGAAAATGAGCTAAAAGATTTACATTACACAAAGACAGCTTTAGCTAATCCTTTATAATGCATCAGGGACATATGCAAATTAATTTGCCTCTCAAAGTTTAAAACATTGCATAGTGTAAAACCATATTATGATTGCCTGGCAAATTGTTGTAATGTGTGTTTATGCCTAATAATGCATATTGCAAAAAATGCAAGAATTTAACAACAGCATACCAAGGGGACTTCTAAAAACTGTAATTTGTTCAGTGTAAAACAAGAGAATCAAGTCATGCAAAGGTGGATTATTATAAAATACCAGGAGTATTTGAAGCCTCTCTGTGGAAAAGCCTCTACAGGGAAATTCCATATAAGTTGTCTGATTTTTTTATTTATTTTTTTTTAAATAGCACATCAGTGGTTCATACAGAAGCTGCTCTCTAGAGATCTTCTCAAGTATTTTCCTTTGGGACCTATCTACAGTAAATATTCCTGACGGGAACCAGGCTTATACAACAACGATGATTCATCTCATGAAGAAAAATCAGAAGCTAGACTGTCTTTATGACATGAAAGGAAAAAAGGAAGAAAACCAAAGGGCCTCCTTTTCTGAAGTATTTGTGTACCAGTACAAGAAGTAAGCACCACTGTTCGCTTGGCTCCAAGCCACTCCATGACACGTTAGAGTTAATGCTTCATGGCGATGACAACTCTGAACAGTTGATTGCTAATTTAACCACGTCTTCTTTAGAATGAGTACTCCTGCAAATGACTGTTACCAGCTGCAGTCATCTATCAGCCTAGATACTTGATATCAAAGGGGATTAATTAAAAGAATAAATAGCTGAAGTCATACTGCTATCCCACTGACCTGAAAGAGCCTCCACAATTTTTTGCAGTTTAAGACAAAAGACAGCAAAAGAATCTGATAGTGTGAGATATACTAAATTATGACCTTGAGTCTTTGTTTATGTCCATCTTTGCACCTCTACAGCAGTTTGATATCTGAACATTTTGCAATAGCAAATTTTTTACTCCTATGTACCTATGGCACACATTAGGAATAGAATCATAGAATGGTTTTGGTTGGAAAAGACCTTTAAGATCATTGGGTCCCATCACTGAACCAGCCCTAAGTCCACCATTAGACCATGTCCCTAAGCACAACATTTACTCATCTGTTAAACACCTCCAGGGCTGATGACTCAACCACCTCCCTGGACAGCCTGTTCCAGTGCTTAACAACCCTTTCAGCAAAGAAATTCCTCTTAACTTCCAAACTAAACCTCCCCTAGTGCAAGGAAAAGGGAAAAAGCCCACAGAGCAATATATGGCAAAAAAAAAAATAAATCTTTACAACTTTTCTACTTCATAGAATGGTTTGGGTTGGAAGGGACCTTAAAGATCACCCAGTCCAACCCCTGCCATGGGCAGGGACACCTCCCACCAGACCAGGTTGCCCAAAGCCCCATCCAACCTGGCCTTGAACACTGCCAGGGAGGGGGCATCCACAGCTTCCCTGGGCAACCTTGGCCAGAGTATGTCAGTGCAGATGCATCAGGAATCAAGCAGATTTCTAGATAGTAAATAAAGATTTTACTAGTGACTTTTCGTTTTGCACTTATATCAGCATATTCTTGGACATCTCCTAGTCCTGAGTCACTTCAAGCTGATGAAATACAATTTACTCCACGTGGTATTTCCTTCTTTGCCAAGTGTGACACAATGCTTGTGATGAAAGCAAAGACTGAATGTGCACTTATATTAATTAGCAATTATTATAAGACAAGTCTCCATGATTACTGCTTCAGAGACATGAAAAATGAATTAATTACTAAAAGATCATTGCCACTAAGTGTATATCTGATCAGCCTTGGCACATCAAAAAAGCATATTAAATAAATGCTTAATCAAATGATAAAGTGTACAATTTCTATAAATTCCAGGACAACCTCCCCTTCTGATTGGGATGCTCAGCTTTAGAGGTTATTTACACAGTTTCCCACAGCAGGCAACTCCTTTGTTACTGTGAGTTGCATCTGCAAAGGGAATGAATGTTACAAGAGATACCAGAGTACTCAGACTATTCTACACAAGGTTTCTGTATTCTGCCTGATGGTTACACAGCACACTACTAAACATGTCATAGCCTGCAGATTTTAACTGAATCATCCTTTGACCCACACCACATTATTTCTGTTAAAAAAAATAAATCTGAAAGACCTCAAGAAGGCAACCCCAGATCAGATATTCTAGGTCACAAGCAATAGAGGACACTTATATTCCACAATACAGTTTTGTCAGCTAGTGCAACAACATTATTTTCAGAAACACTCAAGACATCAGCAATACAGCTAGCCCAACATTAAAAAAAAGTATTTTCAGGTTCTAAAATGTATCGTTTGATACTCAGATACTTCACAAAAATAGGTGGTACTTTTTTTTCATAGTGGAAGTTACTATGAAAATCAATAAGCCACTGAAGTATTTAATAAATAGTCAGCATAAACCCAAATGATTCCAATTTCAAAGAATTACAGGTTAACTGGAAACAGTAGCCACAACTTGGTGGCCACTTATCAGATTATAGAAGAGAAATTCCAACGAATAAAAAGTAGCATATTTATTTAAATAATTTTTAAGCTACAAAATTGAGTACGTGTGAAGAATGGTAAAAGTTAAACAAGAAGCAGTAATTTATTTATTTTTTTACTGACAGAGGGGGATTAGGTTTTGTTTTGGCCGCTCTACAAAACCAACAAGGAACTAACTGGACAGGTTCAATTGGTATAGTTTAATTATTCAATTGCTATTTCAATTTAGTTACAAAGTCTCATGATAGAATCGCAGAATCATCAAGGTTGGAAGAGACCTCTAAGATCATCAGGTCCAGCCATCAACCCAACACCACCATGTCCACTAGACCACATCCTGAAGTGCCACATCCATACACTAACACCTGCAGGGATAGTGACTCCACCACTTCCCTGGGCAGCCTGTTCCCACATCTTTTGGTGAAGAAATCTTTCTCAATATCTAATCTAACCCTTCCCTGGTACAACTTGAGGCCATTTCCTCTTGCCATATTCGAGAGACTGAAAGAGTTACTGCCTCAAACATTGTGGCAGGACAGGTCCTGCATAACAAAAGCTGCAAGTTCTGCTCTGCAGTAAGAGGAGAGCTGGAAGCAGAGGTGCCTGCCTGTCCCAGGACTGAAGGATGCCCAGGTCTGTGTTGCCAGGCGAGACCATACATGGCCAGAGGCCAGACAGAGCTTATGTGGGGAAGGGGTTCACGACCAACCCCACACACGATGACACCTGTGCAGCAGACCAAGAGTTACACAAGTCCTCAAGGGCCCGGACTGTATAAAGGACACAGACTCAGGGAGGTGTACGTGCCTACCACCAGAGGATTGCCCTGTCATCATCAACATCAAGGAATCATCGTAGGATCCAAAGGTGACACCACCTTTCCTTCTCTTTTCTGTCACTCTCTTCTCTTTTCCTCCTTCTTACAAAAGGCACCCACTAAGAACCCACACTACAAACACTTTTACCTTCATCATTTAAACATTATCATATAATACATTAACATTATCATTTTTTCCTGAGTTTTTGTTTGTGTACACAAAGTATGTTTCTTCCTCAACCGAACTTAGTGTTCCTTAAGTATCATTTCTTCATCTAGATTACAGCTACAATAATTTCTCACTGAGATCTAGATAAGTTGACATACACAATCTACTTCTAAAGCTTTGTTTCATTCCTACTGCTTTCCCCTCAGGTTTTTCTTCTTTATCTCAGTGTTCCTTTATCTTTTTAAGCCCTCCCACCTATTCCCCCAAAATCATTTTTCTATCATAAATAATATATACACATGCCTGTAACATCATACTGAAGCAATGCGAGCGTTAACCATGTTACAAAGATCAAATATACACAAATGCAGTAAGCTAAAAATTGGGTCAGAAGTTCTGAATTTTAGCAAATACTTGAAAAAATTTCTTGAGCAGAAAATATTTACAGAAAGTTCTGCTTTCATCCGAGTAACTTTTTATTGGTTTGCTATACTGCAACTTAGAACTTTTGTGAGGTAGATTGGCAAAGTGGCATTCCAGTTTGAATTTACAGGAATGTGTTTTGTCATTTCAGTTAAACTAGAATAAAGAAATTACTTCACTAAAGGTAGACAATTAAAAAGTTGATTAACACGAAGATTTCAGACTCTGAAGTAGGATACATCTAGCAACATATCGAGTCAGCTGTACAGTCAAAACTAATTACTGAGGCAGTCTCTACATTCAGTGGAGGCTGACAGACACCAGATGACATTTTGGTCGTTAGATTGATTAATTAGGTGGACTGAATCTGCCTCTTAAAATGCATGATTTTCTCCATTAAACACAGGAAGTCCAAGCAACTTTCTTAAGCTAATGATACAAATTTCAGACAGCTGAAAGTAACCAAGATGAATGCCATCCTTCCAGTGTGACTTTTAAAGAATAAGTAACCCCACTCTTCCTAAAATTCATGAGTCACTATGATTAATGATAACAGTGATAGATTTTCATACTGACAATTGAGTGCCTTTTTGTGCAGAAATCCATGACAAGTAAAGAATAGCTTACACAGCCTCTGGGCAATTTCTGGAGAGCTAGTGCCATACAAAAAGTAGATACATGATTTAGTGATTAGTAATTAATGATAAAGTTAATCTTATTTCAATGTTAAAGATGATATATAAGCTTTGTTTACTGCTACAGTAAAAAGATGAAAACTATTTGTCCACAAAAAAATCCTGTTCATTTGTTACATTAATGCAGAGGAGAAAGTGTTAACTGCACTCTAGTGTCTGGTAATGGTTAAACTGCGATAGTTATTGAATTCAACACAGACATTTCCAGATGTAAACTCCTATCTGAACAGTATAATTACAGAAAGCCTCACGCCCTCAAGCCCTCACAAAGCAGAAAAAAATGTTGCTTTCAAAATATTCCCACTTTGCCAATTAGTCGATGGTTATTCAAGGTGGCAATTCAGTAACTGCTCTCAACACTAAAATGTCATTCTTACATTTAAACAGACCTAATTAGAGTAAAACATAAGAGTTTTATTGCCTGCATCTAGCACTTTATGCGAAGACACTCACGTCTTTATAGGTCTTGGTATTTTAACCGACTCTCATTAAAGCCACCAAACTGGTGTGCAAATAGCAACTTGTTTTGACTAGAGATCTGTCAAATTAGAAGGTTCCTTTGTAATGTCTGTCATCCCATTTGGAACCTTTCTAGATATATTCCCTTCCTTAAATAGGAGATACAAAAACCAGATGTGTCCTAAATTGAGAGATCATACTAGAGAGGGACCAGACTTGCTAGGATCACACTATGCTCCTCACATATATTAATTAGAAGGCTCCAAGAACACCACCAATCACAAAATCATTCTAAGAAAATATACACACACACACATTCCAAGTTGCATCAAAAATATTAGGAAAGGAAAATGAGAACCAACTGACAAAACTGGAGTGACTGCGTGTATTAGAGTGCTTTACAAGGAGAGCTTAGATGAGTAGCACCCCTTACACATTAAAGCATAACTGGTAGAAAAAGCAGCAGCTAATTTGTGAAGAAAGTTTAATAACAGCCTCAGCACTATCATGCATGCCCTGTCACATGTAGCAGTCCAGATCCCAGAAGGAATTGAAAAATGCAATATTGATCTAAACCCCAGAATATCCGTCAAAAGTATTGGAAGCATCAGCTCTCTAATTAAGTGATTAATCAGAAGCAGTTTGACTACTTTAGCATAAGCATATGGGAGATGCTGAACCTTCATTAACAACATTTGTATTTATAGGCATTCTAATATATACTAACAGATCTGAAGCACTGGCTGAAGACAGAAAAACACATACACTTGCTTGAGAAAACCGCATTTGGTCTTCAAACTGTTTTCAACTGCCAAAAATACATTGTAGAAACAAGCTTGAGAGACTGAGGGCTTGTAAATAAATACACATACAGAATTAGGAAAGAAATATATACACTGAAGTTAGTTGAATTAGGAACAGAAAAATTAAGACTATAATCAGTTGCTGTGTATGCATCAAAATTTCTCTGCAAGATGCTTTTCCTAGACAGCTGGTCACTCTGTAGTCCTACCTAGATGCTGAGTTTTAATTGGTTAACAACACATCATCTTAAGTGACCCTGCAGAGCATTGTGTCAAAGGACATGTTTTCATCCCCTATAAAATTACAGCATAGATTGGTTTCATTGGAACTGCAAGAACTATTTTACATTCAAATCTTTCAAGAATTACAATGAGAAACTAAATTGCATGTTATGCAAATTTGTAATAAAGTAACTCTCACCTCAAAAAGCAGCAAGTGAGCGGTTGTATTTCTCCACTTAATCACAACTTCTCCATCAGGAAAATTAAGGTATGGGACATTAGGGGAGGAGCGAGGGCCAACATTTTTAGACTATTCGAGCAATGAACTGCAACTGCATTGTAATTTTTTCACATTTGGAATTTACAAAAGCTGATTACTTTTGTAGAAGACTCATCCTTATTCTAAAAAAGTAGTTTCCACTATACACGAGACCAATAAATTACAGGGATAACAGTGACATTTAAGGCACTTTGATACATGCTCCATCAGGCAGGTGATGTTGCAGATCGTTCCTGCCTCAAACTCCATAAAACCATTACATAAAATATAAGAGTGCTCAGACTCCTCCAGCATGCCAGTACTTCATAATTAATAAGGAGAATTATTTCTGAATAAAATTTCATCAAGTCAAACTCATCTTAGAGTAACAACACACGTTAAACTAACCCCGTAATTGTTGTTCTGGAGTATGTAGGAATAGATGCCGACGTGGGAAATTTATATCAAAGCAATTATTCAGAAAAATTATTCCAAAATAGTTATATTAGGGCATTTGCCTATGCAGACAAATTGCTATCCCCTCAGTTTCAATGAGGGAAAAGTCTTGGATGCTGGGTGGACAAGTTGTATTTTCTTTACCTCATTAATTTAAGACAATTTGGTTTAACAGAAATTAATTCATCCTGCTGCAGCTTCAACTTGTCTCTGATTCACTTGATAAGTACTTTGGAAATTGTCTGACTCCTCTTAAGTGTCTTGGACATTTATCAGCACCATAGAAAGCAATAAACAAATAGTAGTAATTCAGAGAAAAAGAAAATAATTGCATACAATTTTCCAAACCCTCAATTTTAAATGACATAATGAAAATCACTCACAGCTGAAGAAAATAACATCTGTTTTTGATTTAACTGTTTAAGTGACTGGAAGTGGCACGAGGAGATAAAAGCCTTTTGAATAAATTACTCTTGGCATTGTTTTCAGAGCTTTTAGTATGGATACTCTGCATAGTTTCTTCGCAGTAGAGTATGGTGTGATTTACCATTAGCAAGTTCTAAAGCAACAGAAATTAAAGTATAATAATCTATCCAACACATTTTATCAGAAGTTAAGAAAGTGCTACAATATCTAACTGGAAATGCTAGATCAGCTCCCAAGAGCAGAAATCTCAAGCTTTCTATTCAATTTGAAAACCATGTGGTTCAGACAGGAAAGGTGCTCAGTATGCAAAATTATCTAAGGCTTCCTTCACATCGTTCACGCTGACTTATAAATACATAAGTTTGCAGTTACATTTACATCATCTGAATCTGACTGAAAGCCAATCCCATGAAAAGTTCTGCTTTCCAATCAGACCTACAGCATTACTTCTAAATAAAAACACTTTAACTGGAGTAACACCAATACCCCATTATTATGGACAGTACACAAGCATAATTTGCTGTAAGTGCTAAGAATATAAGACTTCTGAATATCGTATCACAAGGCTGGGGGGGAGAGGGAAGAAGTCTAGTTTGTTAGATGTGGGGTGTTTGTGTCAGAGCACAGGCAAGGAGGGACAGATTGTCTGAAACAGAACTACAGTTTCTATTTAAGAATGCACGATGTCCCAAACATTTGTTCCTCCCCTCAAAACACAGCAATGGAAATTGCCCCAAACCCATGCTCTGGTAAATTCAATAAAGGCAGTGCTGGAAAAGCTGCAAGCTATCCGTTTCAAAGGAGGCAGAGGTGTTTCTCCCATTCTTTTCCCTCCAGCTCTAGGATAGGTACTTTAAAAAGACAACAATCTAAACCAGTAATTAAAGCTAAACATAGTGAGAAGTGAACATCATTGGCAAAATAACTCCAGTGACTGACCTGACCATATGTCCAATCACAAGGTAAGAAACTAATTTTCGTGGATCTCTGCTCAATTATCATGAGCTGGAACACTGTTGGCAGTTCTAAAGGTTAATGCAGTAATGAAAGACGACAATCTCTCCTGAGCGATTACTGAATGCCCAAGCAGGTATTCACATTGTAAATTAAACGTGCTCCAAGCAGCCGGAGGATATACGGTTTGTCCAAAGACTCTCCCACAGCCTGTGTAGAGTGCTAACCAAGGCTCTTCTACCTTGAAGCGTCACGTACAGCTCAGATGCCAAGATGATGTACAAGATGACGGCAAAGCTCTGAATGTAATATTCTGCCCAAAACTGGGTCAGAAATTTACATCACCTGAACTGTTTTATAATTGAATTCATTGGGATTTTTTTCAGACAACAGAACTTTTGGGTATATGCCCACACCTAATGTTGATAAGTGTTTCCTCAAATCTAAATTAAATTTCATGACATGTATTAGGTAAATGGGGAATTAAATTATAAATTCATAACCACAATTCCACTTTCCCATTTTAAAAACCCTTACAGGCAAATCTGAGTTCATTGATGGCTGTCATCTCTTTATCTGGAGATAATGTACTCCAGGGATAGACTCAATACTGAAACACCCAGCATGCCCAAACAAACGCTCTGTTAGACATCCACAAATTGCACACAAATACGCTACATGTGATAGAGCTAACAGAGGGACTAACACCCTTTTATGCTTTTAGTAATCTAAAAGTCCGCTGAAGTCTCCATTAGGCCATTCATAAATAAAAACTTAAAGGATAACTAGCATCAATGAACTAGAACTGGTGGGCTGTTCAGGCATAGATTTCAACTAAACCTTCAAGCCTGCCAGCAATCGTAACACTGAAATGGTCTCTTGGCCACCTCAGCTTTAAGCAAATCGATGGTAGTGTCACCGTCATAGGTATCACTAACAACTACAAGACTTACTAAGTACCCCAAGGCCAAGAACATCAACAATGATAATAACGTACCCTTCTAATTAAGGACTAGCTTAATCCTGCTTTGAACATTTCTTGCAACTCTTGGGTCATTTTTCAAGTCCTCTCTACCACTGAAATCCTGGAAAGGAACTTTAATTTCAAAGTTACTTTTAATTAGCTTTAGGCAGATGAGGAGGGGAAATGTTTAATAAGTGAAAGAGCACAAAGACAGTGTAATCACCATAGCTTCCTCCAGGAAAATAAACTGTTATTAACTTCTCGATACGTGACAAGACGTGACACTCAGAAACAATAACCAAACAGAGGGTACGAAGTTTTGTACAGAAGCAGTTTAACTTGTAACTTTTGCTAATGCCAAGATTTAGGAAAGGTTAAATAGCGCCAGTTCTAGCCGGGAGGCAAATCAAAGGGAGATGGTACATGCTCAGTGCCTGAGGAAGAGGTTTTAGAAAAACAGAATATAACAAGTCAGTTTTGATCTTCAACATGCTTTTTGGGTATCTTTGTACTCGGTGTTTGTAAGACAGTTATTAGTTTCATAAGGAATATCTCAATTTGAATAATACAAAAGCAAAAAGGACTGTCTACTTTTTCCTGAAATCCTTCATTGGCTTAAATTCATTGGTTTGTATAAATTCATTGCAACAGAGGCATCAAAGATGAAATTGCATGGATTATGTGTCCCACCATGCTCTATGTTTAATCCCAAATCAGAAATAAAAATTTTCATCTTTAATGATGCATAAAAAGTAATTATTAAATATCTTAAAGAAGCTGGAATTCAAGCCTCTTCATGCAAGCATGACAGACATTCTGATGAAAGTACTGAGAAGTGTAAAAGCAGACACTGTAATGATGTTTTTCAGCTCCAGGTAAAATGACAAACTTGTAGTTACTGCTAAAAATAAGAAACATTAAAACTATTTTTTGTTAAAATCTGTAAACAACTCCAAGAAGCTAATACCTTCATATGAAGTTTTACATATGCCTCAGAAGAAGTAAAAAAGCAAAGTAAACCAGTAGAAAGTCAATTCAAGTATTCATATCTCAAGCACTTAGAACTGATAACAGTTTTTGCTGTCAAGATTACGTACATCATCTGTACTCCTGCTAAGAGTAAATGTAACACATGCACTGGCTGCATTGAGAGCAAGAAAAACTGCTGATACAGTTCTGGAGAACGCACTTGAGTTCCCCTCTTGGAAACAACAGCAAATGATGAGTGCCCTAATCCCATTCAGATTATGAGGAAACAGAGACAGCAGTTTTACTGCGTCTAAAAATTCAAATCTCATTAGTACTTAAAGGCAGCATAGCATCATGTAAACACTGGGGCAAGAACAAATGCAAAATGAGAAAGTGCTAAGGATTCTGAAGTCACTTGGTCTTTTGTTGCCAGAGACAGCAAAATGCTTTTATTCAGACACCAAACAAAGAGCTTCAGGAATGCTGAGCTATCTCTTGAATGGCTGAACTGCTAAAATAGACCTGTTTTTTATAGAAGTACAGCTTTTATCATATTTCTCATTAGGGAGTGTTTGCTGAAGTCCAAAATAGCTACAAAACAGACAAGGTGCACAGATGTGGCACAATCCTGACCTGAAAGGAAAAGCTTTCTCGTTATTACAGCCTGATCTGCAGAGCTCCTTTCCTTACGGATGGTCATCGAATCCCACTGCGACGCTTCAAGACTCATTAATCCCTTTCAGATCATTTTACATGTAGCCATAGCAAGTCCTATTTTCAGCAACACACAGAAGTCTGCATGTGTAAGTCCAAAGTGGCAAAAAGCTACTGAAGCTGTCACTTGAGATAATTACTTATCAGTCCTGAATTACTGTATTTTTAAATTTGTAATTTTTTTCAGCAATATGAAAAAGTCCTCTGCTGTTCCAGTTCTGGGAAAGATGAGAAAAGAAATTCAGTATTAGAATTGAGCATCCTTAAAGCATTTCAAATTTGGAAGAGTACAAAATTAAGTAATGCAAGTCCTTTTTAATAAGATATTTAGACAAAAGATTTGTGTAATACCTAGATATGTTGGTAATTTCTTGGTGGGAAAAAAAAAGAAAAAAAAAGGAATGTAACAGCTTTTTATTACTCAAACTGAGACTCAACTATAACATTTTCAGCCATTCTTCTTCATGTCATTCATTAATTTACTGACTTCAGCACAAAATGGTTTCAATTTCCACCAAAGAGAAATAGCCTAAGCCTAGGGTTAAACACAAAGTGAATTCCTACCAGCTGTTCTTTAAGCAAACTGAACAAAATGGGTAAAAATATAGAAATCTGACCTCAGTACATATGAAGTTATTTGGTTTAAAATATTTTTTTAACCTAACCATTGTTATTCTTCATGTAGTTTAAAAAACAAAGTACGAATCACTTTTTTTAATATTGTAATTATCAGTAGTATTCTTTTTATTCCATTATTGCTTATCCTCCTTTTAAATACTGGAGGCTGAGGGAGGATAATGAAACAATCAAGTTTAAAAGCGTCTACATTTCACAATATTGTTTTTGTCACTCTGCTCCCAGGTCAAGGTCAGAGAGGGAAATACTGTTCGCAGGCTCTCTTTATAGTCTCAGTGGTCTCCCTAATGGAGTAATTAGAGTCAGCGGAGCCTGACTGCAACATCACACCAAGTAGATGCATTTACAGTCCCAGTTGGCAGAAAGAACTCATTCTGGTGTACTTTTGCTGGAAAAGAAGCTTTTAAAATTCTTCCTTTGCCAAATACAGCTCAAGGTTTACAGACAGAAAGGCTAGCTATGGGGGAAAAAAACAAAACACAAAACCACCCACAAAACAACCCACATCTATTAAAAAAAACACATATAGCAGGATTGGCCAGTAATATATCAAATGGGTTCCTCAAGTCACTTTAACAGGTCCTGCAGAGAGTTATATAAAGGCAATATTTTCCGTAGAACCCACACAGCTTAGTTAGTTAATACTATCACAAACTCACACAATATTTTGAATTCAGACTCAAACTGCAGCTTCATTATTTTATGACTGTTTAGAGGTAGAGATGTATACGTTTTCTGAACTCCCTCAACAAAACAATGTGCTTCTTCTCAGTGAAGGTGGGTGTTTCATAGGCAAAACAACAGAATAAACCAAGATGCCATGCAGTCCTAGAACATGCACACCAGCTACGCTTCTGGCCTCCTCTCCTCGAACAGCAATACCCAAGAGTATTCAGCCTGCAAACGGCTGTTCTACAGTAATTATGTTTAACAATCTGAAAAATGTCCTAAAACCCCAAATAATTGCGATATGACAAAAATTATACTTGTATATAATTGTGTTACCTAGATAATTTTTTTAATTAATCAATAATCAGTTACTTCATGGTCCTCCTTATCCAGACTCATCTAAAGAAAATGTAAATCCTTCACATGCACCTTACAGCTGCATAGTTATATATTATGTGAGTTTACATTAAAGGCGAAACAAGACATTTTTCTTCATATTCCTGCACCTAAGCCATCTTGCTATAAACATACCTTTATACTGACCAGCATATGACTAACAACATTGAAAATAAAAATAACAGATCAGGTGGAAAAACTTTCAAGTTCAGGTTATAAACTACAGGCTTTTCCTTTTTTCTATTAGAAACATTTTTCTGCTATTTCACAAGACATTCAAAGGCCATGGTATTCTTAAATATAGCAATCCTTCAACGAAATATTGTCCTTTTACTCATGAGCCTTTATCTGCTAGTTGCAAATGCTATCACATTCACTCTTTAAATAATATTTAAAGGTCAAACCAATAAGGCATTGAAAATGTTCAACATCTTGTAAAATTCAAACAAGGCACTGCAGAAGCCACAGGGGGGTACTTGCTGAAATGATCTAGCACTTTTTAACATATTTATTCAATGATTACCAGGGGCACAGTGTAATTCACTTCTAATGGAAACCCATGGGAGGGGAAAACTCTGCTGAAAATTCATTTTAAAAGTCTTCTTCCTCATCTGTTTTCACACCATTTGAAGAAGTTGTATCTCAGAATACATCTAAGCTACTGTTTATTATAAAGATGCCTAAGCTAGTTTTAAATTGCTTCAGGGAACAGGGACTTCCAGATGCGGGAGGTGACCAAGCTGGGAAGCACAAGGGTCCACGGAGCAGACAAACCTCACTGGTCTCGGGAGATTCTTGGGGTATTGGGAGCACTACTGCCAACACAGGCAGTTTTCTCGTACAGGATAAACTTCTTTTTAGCTACTTAACTAAGCAACTCAGCCTCACTAGATAACTGCTACTTTGTCTGTATGCTATCACTTCAACCCTGAAGTGCAGAAAATGCAGATAGGAGAAAGCTTTAATTTTTCTAGTTCAAACTAGTACAACTTACCAATTTAAATCTTTAGTCAGCATGTCTCAGATGCTGCTAAGGTGATCTAACCTACATACAGAGATAACAAACAGGAAGACATTAAATTACAATTCTTCTTCTGTTTGAAATTAAGTGTGTGCATTTTTCATATGTCAAAAGTTTGCCCAGGTTAGAAAGGACCTCAGAGGAGCATATAACCTGCTGCTTCAAAGGCTCTCAATGAAGTTGTGCAGGGCTTCACAGGGCTTGCTGTTTCTTGTGAAGTAAGTTCTGTCGAAGTCGCTAAATGGCAAATTTTTTAGAAATCACTTCACTGTTTCAGTCAAATCTACTATGTGGTTACTCACCACAGCTTATTTGCATGAGCTCTATAATGAAAGTGTCTTCAGTATGCTGGCTGACTTTGCTATATTAGGCCACATATACACATTAATCATGTAGCTAATCTAGTTCTCATCTGACCTTGATTTAGTAAAACCACAATACTGCAAAGAAATTAGGTCCTCCGGAGGTATTCCAACAGACTTACAAACCCTTATTGCTACCTACTTTTTCACTTTGCAAAAACATTGAAAGGTTATTGGATACCTTGCTCATATTCTGTCTCTCATTATCAATTCTTCTCTCTGCTTATCAGTTTCAGCCAAACATTTCTTGTGGGATTTTTGCGTCTCCCCAGTGATTTCAAGATAGTCTCAGGGAAAAACATTTTTTTTCATTAAAAGACTCAATTACAGGCAAGCACACAGTAATAAAACTATGAAAGCGTAAGTCCACACAGCCAGGTCATAAGCTATTCCCATGACAACACTCCCTTGCATGTTTAATACTAGTACCAACAGTCTCCCAGTACTGAAAGTTTTATAACAAGAATGTGGGGTAGAGGAATTTGGTTTTTAATTGTAATACAAACAAACACTCAGCTGTGCCTTTCTCTTTCTACCATGAATATTTATAGCTTAACAAGCATCAGTTCAAAGGGAAGAGAGAGATGCGACAGGTTCACATGGGACATGAGCTCTCATGGACTACAGAATGAGTTTCTAAAAACCCTACAAATAAAAGCCACAAAGATAATAACTGGTACTGGAAGGATAAGATATGGAGTAGAATAAGTGTTACTTAACCCCAGAGGGTTCAATTTAACGAAAATCCCTTCTCACATTGCATCTGAGATGCCACAGAGACTACACCATAGCTGATGTGCTGCGGCAGCAGCTCCACTGCTCTTCCCCACCACAGAAGCCCCTGTGCTCATCCACTTTGCTAAGGATTTATGTAGCAAAGGAGCTATTAAAATGCTTTAAAAATTGTTTCAAACTAAGACCTTTTTTTGACCTTTTGGTGATGAATGTGAACTGAGAGATGCTAAGATTCGCCCTCCCATGACGATAATTCTCTTGAAAACTCAACCAGTATTCCTCCTTGCCTCAGGCAGGTGACAGTTGCAGTGATGACATGCGGTGTCACACAGTCCAAGTTGGACAACTTTAACTTGGCACTGGAGGGCAATCTTGAGGCTTGAATCGGTGTAGTCTAAGACCCTGTATATTCCAAATGGTTTATTCCACAAAGGTTTATCCTTTATTAAGTACAGTGTGGGTACTGCTCCTCCTTACAACAGTGTCCCAGTTTACCTGGATGATCTTCCATCTACAACATACAAAAGCCACAGGAGAGATGCTAAGGACACTAACTGTTGAAAACAAGGACCAGAGAAACATGTCAGTGTAAAGGCAAGGCTACAAAAAAAGTTCCACTACCTGTTTACACACAGGGTGCAATTAATCCAAAGCAGCTTATTTTAACACGGCAATTCTCTTTCCCATTATGCCTAGCATCTTGCCTCAAAACAAAGGGCACCCAGTTTAATAGCCTCTTTTTGTTCCTCCATCTACTCAACCTTTTTGGTGGGTGGTGGGGAGTGAAATAAAAAACAACCAGAAAACAAAAACCACATTCATATGGCAGGCTTGGAGGTCCAGCTAAACCTCCTCCAGGTTCCCATCAATGTTGGGCTTGATGGTCTTTGTCTCAGCATAAACTCAAGATTAGGCATATTCTGAAGCGGAGGGAGAAACTGCTTTGAAGTTACTGGTGGAAAACACAGTAAAATAGGAAGAGCAACATGAAGAACAAGAAAAGTATAAAAAAGCTAGGTCAGAATGCCCAGATAAGTTATGAAGTATATGTCAATCTGGTTACACTAGATGACAAGCCATGTTTACACTTCTCCTTCTCTCTCAACACTCCGAGTGGCCTCTGCCTTTCACTGCCTTGTAGATCTGACCAAGGCAGGCTTCAATCTGAGCTGCAGCCCCATGTCAATGAACCAGCCTACAGTAAGCCTAATATACATTCAATTCAAAATCTATTTCTCTGAGTAAATGTTTGTTTCAAAGTTTCCAGTACTTACACCTGCCTATGCCTCTCCACTTACAGTAGAAAAAGAAATGCCACTAGATCCATCCACCACTTCAGTCTGCTGCTGTCAGCAGCCTCAAAACGAACGCACCCACAAAACAAAGTAAAGGGGCTTTTCAGCATGTCATCCTGATCAGGAGACTGGACCTACAAGAACCAAGAGAGAAAAGCAACACTGTAAAGTGTCATTCAAATGCTGTTGCTGTTATTTAGATTTCTATTTAGCTCTCTGTACACAAAGAACAAAATCATTTTCATTTTATCTACAAGCAAACACACTGCCATTTCATCGTTATTTCATCTATGGTACTTCTAAATTCTAATATATATTTACATGGGTAATTAAGCACAGTGGCTTAAAAGAAATTTTTAAATGATAATTATCAACTGGAATTATTCCCAGAAGTAATTTCTAAAATCTAGGGCACTGCATTTGATTTAGTTTCAGTAGTACTATATAGTTCCCTACATCAGCTAAATGTAGAACACAATTATTTTATCTAGATGAAACTACTATCATAAACATGAACTGTGGCTTTTCACAATTGGTATTGCTTCTCCAGCAGTTTCACAGAAAATCTGGCAATATGGCTAAGACTGCAAAATATCTAAGTAGAGACTCTCCACATTTTGGAAAGAAAACGCCAACAAGCACAACGCTTGCACCAAGATAACGTAGTATAGAGCAGTACAGCCAGGAACTGAAATTCCCTTTACTTGCATACACATGAGAAGCCTCTTCATTGTCTAGAATTGAACATAAGCTACTGGAGCTGTATTTTCAATCTTGACATTCATAACTGATAGCAAACTAAAAATCTTTGTCTGATGATTAACCTACATGTCTTAACATGGTCAGTCCTTTCTTCAATAGCATGATTTAATGACAAAGTTTTACTTGAAAGCAATTCTAATTTTGTCCCAACGTTCCAACATTAATAGTAAACTAAATTTAATTACTAATCTGTAAAACTTTTTAAACTCTCCTGCAATGTGGGACAAAGGCACCGCAGCTCAGGAAGTCAGAAGCACTTACAAAGCAGGAGCCAAATTAACAGTATCAGATTCACGTAACAGTCATTAAACAGAAATAAGCAGGCAGGTGGTTTGCTTTATTGAAGGCTCTCCAAAAGCTGCTGCTGGCAGTGGCAAGAGCTCAACGCCTGAATGTGATTCAGTGATAAACCTCAAAAGGAGTAGTTTAAAAAGTAGGGGGGTTGTTATTGTGTTTGGGGGGCACGGGGGTGTTTGTTTGTTGCTTTTTCTGTGGGGGTGTTTGGTTGGTTTTAGGTGGTAGTCCTATAAATCCAAACCTAAACCTTTGTGATGCAAGATACTTTCTACCTCAGGACAAAGAGAAACCTCAGAGAAGGCTGATGATTTTGCAGGTCCCAGAGCCAAGCTAAAGCCACAGTAGAGCTTCAAACTTTTGTCTCAGTATTTTTCTTTAACTCTGGTCTTTCTTCTATGGTCACTTGGCTCTTTACATCTCCTTGGCAAACACCAGGCAAAACTGCTCATCACCCCAAAATCCTCCTACCAAGCCAATAAAACAACTCATGTAAAGTTTCAGGCATATCCATTATAATTTAATTAGCCCTTTTAGATGACCTGCTGTGATCTTTTAATGAGGTTAAGCCAAAGTCTTATTATCGCCTCAGCAAAAGTTAGTTGAAACCACTGTGACAAATAAGTGTGTCATAGCTCAATGAAAAACTGAAGGAGTCCTTCCCAGCCTTCCTTCATTACACAGCCGCAAGTGTGCCAAGTAATGAACTGGGGATCCCATCAGCTAATTAGCTAATAAAAAACCCCACTAATCCTGTTCATTTCCAGAGAGCAGAAATTCTCATGGCTGGTAAAAAAAGGGATGAATAACTGAACACACACAAGCAGATGGAGACCATGGGGGACAGGAATACTTCTTTTGGCAGCAGAAGCAACTCTTACTGACTCGCAGGGCTGCAGCAACAGCAGCCCGGACTCAGACTGATACGGTGGCACCTTGCAAGCCACTGTATTTATCACCGTAATTCAGATGTGTTTGATGTCACAAAACATCCCAGAAAAAATTATGAAATACTGTCAGTGAAAAAAAATAGAAAGTGATGACCAGAATGGAAAAAACCATATGAAAGAACTGAAAGCAGCCCAAATGAGGATTTTCAGAGTGGAAAGCCATACTTCACCATAACTACAGGTATCACAGTGCTTGCATTTCATTAGTGTGGCAATTCCCATTTTAAGAGATTCTCCTGCAAAATAACTGTTTTACACCTCCTTAGTCTGGAGCAGCCCTTTGATACTTCACCTTGAATCATCTTAAAGAACAACTTTTCTCCAGGCTGTGAATTTCTTCTCACATCCAAAGTGGTTTGGTTTTTAAGAAATCCTTTTTCTTCCTCCCCACAAACACGCATTATGAAACAGTCTCAAACTGCATAACCACAAGAATTTTCTTCCACAGAATTCCCACCTCATTTAGTGTGGTTTTGATTCAAAATAAGTTACGCTGCTATCGCTTAAGTTACCATAATTTTGTAATGTCCTAAATTTTGGTGCTTGACTAAGCAACCTAAAATAATATTCTTGTATATGGTTTTGTGTGTAAGACCACAATACACTTATTTCTGATACGTATATACTTATTTCAAAATTCAATATACTTATTTCAAACAACAGTATTATTTCTTGATAAATACGTATTCCTGGTAATTTATCAGTAATTGTAAGTGATCACCATATCTCTGGTCTATATAGTTCATAACAATGACATAAATGTATAAAACAATCTGCAAGTAATAATTTGAAGTGCTTAAAGATCACATTACCTAGAAATCATTCACTTATCACCAGACCTCTTCACATGTTAAGGCAGGCCAGAGATACCTAAATACAGCTTTCTCTCAAGACTATTTTTTCCTTCATACTGGTATGAACCTATGAATAGCATCTCTAAGAGAATCAGGAGCTGTGGCCCTAGGTAAACTAGGCAAAGTGCCAAAACCAGTAGAAATTTTCTAGGGATCTTCCAAAATTGGTTCAGTTTCCACTATTTCTATTTCAAATATAAATCGGTGTCCTATGCAAGCCATTCTCTGAGAAGCCTATCCTCCTGTAGACCTTTCCCAAGATAGTCTACTACCAAAATAAAAAAAAAGTGCTAAACATTTAGTTTAAGAATGCACATTTGGAGATCCATGCACAGTGTCCTTTTCCCCATGCCCCTCCAGTTTTTAATCCTTTTTAAACATTATTTTAAGATTTCCAGGAAAATACTGGAAGTTTATATAGCATTTGGCATCTGCATACGCTAACTCCTCTTGGCCACTAGATACAGACACCATAATAAACCACCCTTTCACCTCGACAGCAGCCTTGGAGTCTTACTCTGCAGCCACAGTGATGAAGTGAATGCCTACAAAGTTCCCACGAGACAGAATTTATATCTAAGCATCTGCTTTTGTTAGCTCATCTTTCTGTATAAAGCACATTCTTATGTGAACACTGGTGCCTCTGCTATTTTAAAATAATTGACAGTCTGATGATTAGCTATTTCTGTGGTTAAATTATATTTACCCAAAAACGAAGTGTGATCCATTTTGAGTAGGGTCTGTACTTTGAGTGCCACCATGACTCATACCTTTTTCCTCATCTTTTGAGTAATTTATGGTATACTAAGTATTAGAAGGATTTTTTTTATGTCTATTTATGTCTAGCAAATTAAGTGATTGTTAATTACTTTTGGTCTTTCATCAAGCTGTTTTGTTTGTTGCTTTTTCAGATGCATCATTTGAGTCAATTCAACAACTACATGATTAGCCAGATTAAGCAGCATCAAACACCAAAGTATCCCCCTAGTTCTGTGCCTTACAAGCTACCATCAGTATGAATACCACATCACTCCAGTGAGTTTGTGTTCTACACTGAGACCAGAGCTTGGTCTATGGCATATATTTTAATGCATTTTTCATTGGAGGATAAATTCTTCTCCAGATTTTCTTGTTGTCAAAAATATACTACAACTAAGTGTCTTAATAGTAAATAGTTACAAGAAACAGCATAAGATCTGATTAGACATTTCTTAAATATTTCAAGTCTTCAACATAAATGCCTTGATACTTCGGTCTCAAAATTCAGTAGACAGAAAAATCTCGTTCATAATTTTCCCCACTGATTTTTGGAGATAATTCTCTCATATTATTTTAAGCTATCAGGCAAGTAGATACACCAAAAGGTTATGTGCATCCTTGAGGTTACAGTCTTAAAGGACACCTGAAAAACCTCAACAGGAAGTTTCTGTAGATGCATTCGTTTGTATTTTGCTTTGGGCAAAGTAGCAGTGCAGTTTCTAGGAAATCAATGCAAGCCAAGCCAAAATTAGCAAATTGTTTGATATGACAAAACCAAGCTGAACACTAGCCTTCAGGAGGAGAAAGATAGCAAAGCTAATAATACAGTTTACTCTGCTACTAACAATCTGTTCTGGCATGATGTAGATGGTTCATTTAAAAAAAGGAAATATTAAGAAAGCTTTAAAATAATTCCCAGTATCTTTTTTGCAACTGACTTCCCTTAGTCCTACTGGGATCACACTGACTAACACTCAAGTTCCTGAGATTGCCTACTGCTCCTTGCCAAGCTATCAAGGCCACTGGTCAGGCAGACAGATAAAAGGTCATCATACAACACAAGGGGAAACCTCAAGTAGGTTTCAGCTACGCACTGAATGATGTTGTCTGTGCTCTACCACTGTGAGAGTAGAAAAATCCTGCAGCTCAATACCAACCAGCCGTTTCCCAGCTAACAGACTTGCCATCCAGCTCCTCCTGCAAAAATACAGCAACACAACTGTGTCTCCAGAGTGGGTACCATTGCTGAGACAGGAGCACGATTCACCACCGTCATATGCACTAGCAGAGCGCTTTGCTGTCAACATAACAGGAGACCTGTGTGGGACAGGACTCATTATTTACATCCATGTCTGACTTTTGATAGAGACAATTAGGTATTTGTACTTTGACAGTACATTAATTTCAAGAAACTTCACAGGTCTAGCTGTCAAAAAGCTGGTGTCTGGAGAAGACGCTATATGGGATCCTAGATGCTTACTTCCAGAGCTAGTATAGGTATTTTGGACAGGAACAAATGTGTTGGCTTTGGGGGGTTTTGGGGTTGGCCTTGGCTGTAGGTTTTTTGTTTGGTTGGCTGTGGGGTTTTTGTCGTTGTTTTGGGTTTTTTTTTTTGGTGTGTTTTTGTTTTGGTTGTTTGTTTTTTTTCTTAACTAGACCAAGAAGCAAGCTGTATTTTTAAAGGTCAATTCTGGCAGCTTACAGAGCAATTCACTTGCAGCTGAGTGTGGCCATTACCCTGGAGCAGCAAGGTCAGGAAAACCCTTGGTGTGGCCTTGATACCATTTCTGCTTGAAGCAGTGAACAGGCACTCAGATTTCTCCCCTTAAACCATTCCCTTTATGTGCAAAAACTTTCCGTCATGGGAAGTTACATTCCTCCTGCATTTTAGACTCCTAAAGCAACTGAGGCCACTGGCATACAAGGCACAGCAGTGTCAAGGGAGTCCTAAGAAGTAGAAAACGTGGTGAAGCTTTCCATGTTTCATTCTGCAATGCAGCAGCTGCAAAAGCAGAGGAGATGCTATAAATCATTCAGAAATAATATAACCCCAGAATGCTTTGTTACAACGAAATAATGCACATACTCTTCTTGAATGATAACAATCTATTTTTCTTTTGAAATTCGCTGTAGGTCCAAAGAAACGTATTTCGACTACCACGTAACCTACCATACTTTTCATGCACAGGCTGTGTATGTGGTACATGCATATAGTAGCTTATATTTAATAGGTCATGCTACTTTTGTTTTTGAAAAGTGTGCTTTCTATAACTCCTTTCCTGCCTCTTCGCTTACATATCCAATTTCTGATAGACATAAAAATATTTTAAAATATATGAGTGGCAGTCACAAATATTTTACACAAATTGTCGACAGTCTAAGCTCTAGACCAGGTTATTTTTTCCCTGATTAGAAAGAAGCAAGATGAATACATGTGCCAGAATAACCTATTCAATTCTTATAATTCCGTATCACCAAGAGCTTTTCTTCAACTTGACAGATGAAGTGCAGGTTAAATATTAGCAGATTTAAATCTAACATGTTATGAGTTTTTTTATGTACTTTTTAGTATATTTTGCTTCAGCTCATTACACAAATCAACATAATAAACTGTATGCGAGAGGTATTGCTATATATAGTGAATATTCCCCCGACAAAGAATGCAAATGTATTCTCAGGATTAAAAACTGTTAGAAAATCCAATTTAGAGGCATTGATTTTTATTTTTCTTAAGATGTGCTACAAGCTCCCACCCTAAGAAAATCTCAACTTGCCAAAAATCAGATGGTCTTCTCAAAACCTTTTCAGGTTTTCCTTTACCAAGCTCAGCTAAATTTTTTACTTTAATGCTTACTGGCATTTCAGACTTCATAAAAATGCAGTCAAGTAGCAAAGAAGCTTAAACTTATCTACCAATAATAGCTGGACCATCAAACTAGGTTCCAAAGTGAAGGTTCCTTTTTGACACATTATTAAAACAGTAGTGAAAGATATACTCAAAGCTGGGGGGGGCGGGGAGGAGGGGAATGAAAATACTTGGCTGAATTTTGATTTCACATAATTAGAGCATATCAGTAGTAATTCTGATCAAATCAATGGTTTCACTACAGTATGAAAGAAGTAAAAGTTATTTTCCAGTTCATATACAGTGCTGTAAGTCTCCAGTGAATTCAGAGCTTTGACAGACACTCAGCAAGCAGCTTACTATCCCTCCCTCTCTGCTCACCTCCACAGGCAACCCCATCCCAACGACAGGGACACTTGACCTCAGTCACCTCTAGGACCATAATAGCTTCAGACAAGCATATTCAGGTAAAGTGGGTAAAAAAAATAGTCACTCAGCAACTGATTCCTGATCAGATTTTATATCCTTCTCTAGGGATGTCACAAACATCAAAGATTTGAATCAGAGTGCAGTGGAAGTGCTTTTTTTTTTTCCTCTACATGTAACATCAAAGTACCATCATGCACTAACAGAGGTCCAAGTAATTTTTATTATCCATGTAATACAGCATTTTGCTTAGAACTGGATCACAGCTGCAGAATTCAGCTTAACTGACGTAATACTGACTGGGTATTCAAAGTCCATTTATAAAGCAATCAACCCAACACATCCTCAAGTCTAGGTATAGTCCTCTGTGCATGCCTGCACTTGATCCCTGGGCATTAGTCATTAAGTGATTCAATCTACAGCTGTTATGCTACTACATAAAAACATTCCCAGTATTGAAAAAATCAAGCTGACAACCACAACTTAATTGGCAACCGTTCTTCAAGTTCTATTCAGCCCATATGGTATTTCTTGACATTTCTTTTCTCGCACCATAATAAAAGAAATTAGTTACTCAAAATGAAGCCTAAGTATGAAAGTCAGAAGTACCTGATACCAGGATCTTGACCCAGCCAAGTAATAAAGGAGGGTCTAGCTTTTGGTTTGTGGCTCTCATCCATCCCTGCTATTCTCAGCCATGCTGCTGACACATTACTAGATACATAAAAGGGATCATTTTAACACACATGCTAGAAAAATAGATTGGAAAGCACTGCTGATGTTGCAGTAACTGGAAGAATGTTCTCTATTCCTCAGCTGCAGAATAACATTATTTTTAGAGAGAAATATATCTAGCCATCACTGAAAGCCGAGTCTATAGAAAATGCTGAACCTCTGGTTTGTTTTATTAAATTCAATTCAATAGGAAGCAACGTATTGTGATGCAGATTTCCCGCAAAATACCTCTATGCAGAAGCACTGAGTAATCAATCTCTACTCTTGTACTTGATATGTGGTTCTAGCATAATATTCATGATTGCTGATTGCTTATTCATCTGATTTTTTTAAAGAGGGAATTAGAAAATCACATCCTGGCAACACTTCCGAGAATGAAAGCACAGATATTCCACCAGGCTTTCAAATCTGGAGGAATTTCTCCTCTGAAAAAGGCGGCCTTACCCTCATGATGTTCAAGTCTTGTTTTATGGGCAAATGGGAAGTATGTCTTTCATTTATATATAAAATATATATATGCCAAGAATTTATTCTTAGTCTGATATTTAAGCAGTCTCATCAATATTAGTTGAAATTAACTATCACAGGCAGAAGAATAAGGGAATTTAAGCGTACATACAAAAATTTTTACTTTTTTGGTGTTATGCTTGCCTTCCCCTGCTCCTGGGTCCTTCAGCCCAGGTTTCATTCTGGTGCCAGTGTGGTTAGAGAACTGTCAGCATCACTAGCCCTTGTTCGTGCAGATGGTTTCTCCTTCCTCACTCTGCAATGAGCTAAGGGCACTTTTTTTTAAATATACATTTGCTAACTTTTTATATCTTGTACTTTCTACATCAGTTTGCAGCTCCACATTAAATCCAGATTTACTTCACAATATCCTTTATGGATCTCGGGCACTAGTACTGTGTTCTTAAAGCCAGTTTTGCCCAGCTCAGGTGCTCTGCATTTCTTCACGAGTTGCTCACAGCCCCAGTGAGGCCTTGTGCCTGTGCACCTCCACGAGCCTCCCATACATACCCTCTACAAGGCCTTCACTACCACACCAAGCCGGGATTTCTCTATATTACAACATTTGTCAGTCAGGAGACTGTGCTAGCACCCCAGACGGTTAAACAAAAAGTAAAACAAAATTGCACAGGCTCTTAGTCCATTAGAAAAAGTCCAGGCCAAGCAAGCCTGCCAGGGCCCAGTCACAAGGCCTGCCCAGCTCAGCACAAAACTGACAGTCTGCTGTTCACCATGGTGGTACCATACCACAGGGCTACAGACCAGCACCATTTGCATTGCTCATCTCAGCTGTGTGACACAGGTTACACTAGTGTGGAGAAAGCTCTGAGGAAAGGAGGGCTGGAAGTGACTCACAGCACGGCTTTCCAAAGCAAATGCCTTCAGGCCGGTTTACATAACAAACATGGCACACCTGAAGCTGCAGAGCAACTTTCTTTCCACACCACCAATAGGGCAGGAGGGGTCAAACAGCACAGAGCATTATTCTTGTGCTCACATTTAATTTAAGAAGCATCTCATTGCCACACTCTCATTTTGTGCACAACAAAATAATCAGTAAACAGAGGTTTTTACCTAAACATGATAAAAATCTGCTTTGATTTTTCAAACTGAAGTTATGAGCACCATGCTTCAGCTTAATTTTGCCCACAAAACTACCTTTGTTTCACTGCAAGTCAAAATTTATCAGTTGTAAGAAGAACTCTCTATAAATAGACATTATGCATTCAGTGAGATGTGTAAAGCAAATTTCACTAGAAGAGTTCTTAGTATTTGAAAAACACAGAGAGGAGTGAACAGCACCACACTTGACTGCACACAAGGCTTGCGGCTGTTCAGTGTCTCATTTATCAGTGATGCTTACATGATTTCCAGCACTGTGACACAGACCTTCACTCTTCATGTAACGCATCTGTGTTCTAATGTACTACACATATTTAAAGTATGCAGTTCAGATGAGACACCTTTCCTATAGATAAATAAGACAAAAAAGATCTATAAACAGCTTCTGCATCTTCAGTTTGTAAAAAGGCACATTCAGTAACAACAGCAAAACTGCTTTAAACATAAGAATCAGTATGACATAGGAGTAAATATAACAGAACTGAAACAGGGTTGATAAAGACTGGTGGTGTAGTTAAGAAAAGTAAAGCTCCTTTCAGTGGAAGAAAGACAGTGGTAACATATCTGCCAAATCTTCAAGTGACGAAATACTGTGCACTTCTTCCCTGAATACTAAACGTAATCCAGAGATATTAGTAGACCTAGGTAAATCTCATCCTTTCATAAGGGCTTTTTTTCTTGACAGTATTTTTATTTTATTATTTCTATCAAAGCTTTCCTACATTTTGCTATCTTCCTCCTGCTTTTGGTTCCAGAAACAATTTCAGGTCAGTAAAACTCTATTTTCCCCAGTACTGTAGTGCTCTGTTGAACTCTGGCCTCAATGAGAAGTGAGAGTCTAAATTGACATAATTTAGTTTCCAACCTGAATCCCTTAATGTGCAGTTTATAATGCAGCACAGTTTGTACATCAAAGAGGTTAATTAGACACCTCTATGTCACACTCACACCCCAAACCTGGAAGTTGCATGTTCCAATACTACCCCATTTCCATTTTTAGTCCAGTATTAAGCTTTATAAACAACCTTATATTATAGTCCATTACAATACGTAGCATATATTCAGGCACAATGCAATATTTTGGTCAGTGATGTAGAATCTTGTGAATTCACACAATGGACCATTAAAAGGCTGAGAAGTTTGTTTAATCTTCAGATGTGCTATACTGCACCAGCTGAAAAAGGTAACAAGGCTTGCTTAAGCCTTCTTCGCATCTTATTTTCCTTTGTCATAGAGCAAGATACTCCACTGGAGTATCTTTCACACGCTGCTGCAGTCCTGCACAACTGCAGCCACCTAGACCTCCACATTAGGCTTGCTTATTTTGCTGAGAACAAACCTGGGGAGATCTGGTCCTCCCAAGTCAGCCTGGGAAGCAGAAGCCTGAGCAAGTGTGACTGAACTCATACAGCACTTGATTTTCAAGTGAAGGCTAGCTTTCAACTTTAACTTAGTTTTTATTTTGTGTACCTTATACACACAGGGGCCACATAACTTGTTAAAGGTTGCAGAAAAAACAGGGACCTCTCAGATAAGTTCTCAAAAATGCAAGGCTGCAACACTTTCCACTCCTCCTGCCTCCCTCAGCTTTAAAAGCTGCATTGCCCTAATGATATCTAGACCATACTTGAATCTCATCATTTAAGATCTGTCTGCTGACAGAATTAAACTGCATACTGCTCCAGTTACGCAGTAGCTTCAGGCCTTCATATGAGGATGACCCTGCTGCCGCAGTTTGTCAATCACCCACAGTATTCATTAACACAGATGCCTGTGGGGAACATCTCACACAGTAAAACAGAGCAGCAGCATCGTTCCATCAGTTTCAGGACATAATGGACCTGAGAGCCATCCATAGCAGATGACTGCTGAAGTGTGAAAAAGAACCATCCTCCTAAATGAAGGCTGGCTGAAGACAGGAGGTGCTCTTTAACACCAGCAGAAGAGCCTGTACTAAACCTATAGAACAATTAAGTTTAATCGTGTATAGAAAGGTTATTAGCAGCAGCTAGAGCTAAAATTAATTTCACAGAACTCATAGGATGATGTCTGGAATCTCCACCATGACCTCCAGAGTCCACCTAACCACCTAAAAGCATTCCAATGAATTACAATAAAGTATTTAAAAATAAATTATAGTTTTAATTTCCATGCAAATACAATGTTAAGTTGCAGTTATTTGTGTGTGTAAAGTGAAATAAGTATTCAGAATGTTAAAACTTCATAGAATGCTAGAAGTGTAATACAAGTTTGCTTATATAAAATACAATCATGCATAAGTATTCATTAAATCATCTTCACCAATTAGGAATAAGACTATTTTGATAGATCTGATTTGTATTCTAAATGTATTTTGAACAATTACTCATGTTTTTGAGAGAAGCAAATAAGAAAAATTACAGACAAAGAAGAAAATGCAGCAAAGGTGAACGAAAGTATCTACAACTAATTATCAGTCATTCCCAGACAAAAAAAATACCTAAATAAATTCATACTCTGATTCTACCTTAACTAGTATTTCCCATTGAGCCTTAGGACCCAAGAAAACTATTAAGTGTTTAAGATTATTTGAATGCTATCTAGTTAAAAAAGAGCACACAAATAAGAAGGGAAAGGCTAAGCCTTACCTGAAGAGGTAACCAATACAAAGTTGTGATAAATCCCACTTGGAAGACATTACACTTGTAATAAACCACATCTTTCATATTATTTTTTAAAATAAGCTTCAGATCTAAGGGCAAAAGAAGTCAGGAGAGCATATGCCTAGTCTCAACTGTACGGAGGGGAGAAGAATTTAGCTTGTGCTCGTTACTTCTGACCCTGTACCAGTCCTTGGCACAAGACATCAAACCACTGCTTGTGCTTCTTTCCAGGGGTTACCTTCTAAACCTTGAGAAAGCACAAGATTGTAAGACTATCAGCATCTGCCTTTCCTCCTTTCCTCCTGCATTACCATTCTACTCCTGGAAATTAAGTAAAACAGTCAAAAAGGTTCTGGGTGTGCTCAGGGTCTTTCCAATACATTTCAGAAGAGTAGGTCCTATTTAAGATGTATCCTCATGCTCCACTTGTTCCTCCTTTACAGATACTAACTCACAATAACATACTATATTTACATATTTTTGTACATGGAGAGCAAAATGTTTATATAAAGTGTTTTAAGAAGACATTTCTTCAATTTCAAGTCAGTTTTGGAAACTGCAGTTAGTGAACTAGGTTAATTTGTAGGATTACAAGGAGACATTTAATAAATGGCAATTCATAATGTATTAACAGTTACAGTTGTAAAGATGTTGTGGATTTTTGTTAAGAAAGCCTAAAATCTTATGAGCTGCACAAGTTCCAAGTGCTAGTCTGTTTTCCAGTGGAAGAAAAGCGTAAGTTTATTACTGTTGCAGACAAAGGCTGTCCTGTTCTTCCTTTCTTCATAAATCACACAAATAGTTTATACCAGTTGTTTTTACCTCTGAAGTAATTAACTGTAATCTCATCAGTTGCTTTACAATCATTTATACACTCAGAAATCTACAGCAACAGTCTAGAACTGGACCACTAAGATTGTAGCTGTCTCCCTGTATGGCCCATTCTTTGTGCCAGATGTTGCTGTCCCAGTGACACCACATCGGATCTGCTCACAAATCCACTCTCACATCACTTGGCGTTACACGTTTAGCCCTCTGTAGTAAGGCAAACTGAAATAGAAGTTAGTTACCATACTACGTCAGACTGAAAACTGCTGCTCTTCAGGACCCGATTCCCAAGATGAGCAGACATCCCTGCCTCAGGGACAGAAACATCCGTCAAAGCAATGGAGCAAATAGCTGGGGACAGCAACAGCATCTGTTGTCACGTCTGATCGTCATCTCCTCCTGTGTCTCTCAGAGCCTGTATTTTCCAATGGGGATTAGGTTAAACCAGAAAATATCTTCACGTCTGCAACATCACAGCAAAGTCACTGATTTCAAAGTAGGCTGTTTATTATGTTGAGCAAAATTAGAACAAACCCACTGAAATTTATGGTCATGCCATCTTCTTTTCCAATGTTACACCAACAATAATTAAATGTTTAAGATGATTCCTAGACACTGACTACTAGAAATATGGTCAGAGCTCTACAATAAAACTGTATGTAAACAAATACCAATGAATACATTAAAATAACTTAATCTGACTAGTAGGAGTGAGCAATAAGAAAGTTCAGAAAAAGAGAATCATTGAGGGCAGGCTTGTCTACTTTGCAATCACACACTTTAAAGCATTAGAATCAAATATCCTCAGTGAAATTAAGAGAAGTATTATTTCATTTTGGAGATCAAATATTTTAAGGTAAAATTACTTGAGCACCTTAATGAACTACCTGGTTACTTGAAACTTACTTTGAAAACCACTAATGTGCTGTCAAAAGTAGCACATGGCTCTTTTCACCTAGAATTCAGCCTAGCACTTATTTTTAATTTTGGCCCTTGAACTCCTTATTTTCAAGACAATGAGCTATGAGTAACATAACTGAATTGGAGGCAGGTTTTTACCTGGACGTGCTTGACAAACAGTTATTTTGTTACTGCAAAGTAAGACAGAAATTTACTTTTTGGCCTTCAACTGCTACTTCAAATCAGCACAAGTGTGGTCAGAAGCTTTTGCCCAAAATGTGTGATTGCTTCTATACCTTTGGGATTAAGAGCTCCTTTCAAAGGCAGCTTTTTTCATCAGTGGCTCTAGTTAAACAGAACACTAAATCCTGAAGCAATATCTTTACAGAAGCATCACCAGGCTTTTCTACACACTTCAAAACTCAGCATCCACAGATGCTGCTACTTAACCCAGCTGAGTGCTGCCCTTTGCTTTTCACCCACTGTGAGTATTGGACCTTCAGACATTGTCTCAACCCACAAACAAACAGTGAATGAGCAAAGCTGTTATTTCATTTACCCTCTCATTTTGTACAAAACTGAGGTCTGCCTTACACATGCCCCTTCTCCACCCTTTTCAGACAACTCTGCAAGGCAGGCATCTTGAATCTGTCGTATTTAACTAGTACAAGGTTCCTGGTACCTTCCAAGCATTGAGCAAGTCAAAAATCCAACCCTAATTACATTACAGCCACTTAAGTATGTAATTCTTTGTAATTTTATTTTTCCATTAAGTTGTGTTTTGCTACTGCAGTTCCTTTCACAGAAGAGGAACATGGTAGCTAAACCTTGCATAAATAGGTAATATGTGGATACTTTCTCTTAACACAAACAGCAAGGGTTTAAACTATGAATTTAGAGGATATGTTTCTGTGGGCAGAATTCACCTTTAACTGGGGATTTATATGCAGACTTTCTGCCATCCATCTCCATCAGGAAAATCACAGGTTTTCAGGTACCCATCTACAAAACAGACTGCTGTGAAGTTCCAGTTGTGCAGCAATTTATATTCCATCTAAACATTAATTGACTTTATTTAACATTAATTGACAGCATTCTTGAGGTTTCGATCTGTAAACCATTAATGCTTTTACACTTCAGGAAAGCTATTTATTAATGGGTTTAATATTGCCTGTGAACAAAATACTTGCAGGACACACCAGATGATTCATCACAGTTGTTGATATTTTTATTCTATTTTAGGTTTAGTTACTTGGCATTAATTTCTGATAAGGTGACCCAGTTAGAAAAAGGGGTTAGAAATGAAGCTGTAAACAGAGACCAGGTAAAGGGCAATTAACAGCAATTCCTGGAAAAAAAAGAACTTCTGTGAAGTGCAGAAGTTGCAGTTTTCATCATCCATGACTTTGCCATTGTCATTATTAATATGTCTCCTTACATTACTGGCACTTTATTGCAGTTAATGGTCCATCTCCCATGCTAACTCACTCTTAATCTGTGTCTTTCTTTATTAAACTATTAGTAAGTGAGCAAAGACAGTACTCTTCATTAACGTCTTCCAATGAAGATTGGATGTTGCAGTGGTTTAAACAAGAACTACATAAAGCCTTAGAAATGTTCTTATACAATAAATAATCCATGCAATTCATGCCTTAATATCCTTAATTTCAAATGCTATGTGGTAATTAGTTTTCAACATCTCACATTTTATTTTAAAAAATGGACAAAAGCATCTGTTTCATTTGCATAAGTGTATTCAGTCACCAATGCAGCATTTGTGTTTAAAGTCTCACAGATTGGACATACTGATAAAAGGGTTGGTTTTCCCACCTATTACTAACCTAAGAAAGTCAAACTGATTTTCAGTAACTTTTTAAATAACAAATTGTTGCTCTATCATTACTGTAACAATATATTGTGTTGAAGGATAAACTTTTTTTTCAAGGACTAGAGAAAGCATTTTCAAGCAATATCAAGAAAATTAAGAATAAAAGCCAAACACGAAAATAGCTATCGCAACATGTTTTAATTACTGCTTCATTACCTAATACAAACAAAAACGAACAACCAACCACAAAACACAACGATGTGATCTCTGTTTGCTACATTCTTTTCATACAAAAAGAGCAGAGGTGGCTAAACGGCTGGTTCTCAGACTTATTTTTTGCATCTGTTCCAGGAAAACAGCCATTAACTGCCATATGTTATGTTGCACAATATCAAGTAACTTTATCTGGTAGAATTTTGCTAACAGACTAGATCAAAGGCTCTCTATATATACTATAGTATACTGATATGGGAAAGTTACTCATAAATTTGCCTTTCTTCCCTGCTGGAGCAAGGAGGAAAGACAAGGATACTTATTTTGCATGAGAAAATAACCGTTTCAGTACAGACACAGAACTTCAGTGAAACCATACTGCATTACAAAATTTTGAGGGCAATAACTAAGAAATGTCTGCTAGCGGTTGTGCTTACAAAAGTATTTCTCCTCACTTTACAATTTTCTAGCATCATTTTCAGTGGAAAGCTACATAAAGCCAGTTTTTCCCGATCTTTTCCTACAGTAAATGGATCACTTGAAATAGCACTTAAAATATGGAAAAGTGGTAATCTACTTCAGAACAAAAATGTTCCTTGATATAGCAAAGGCTATTTGGATAAGGTAAGCTGGAATTTCATGCCAGTATGAAGTGTAGTTCTGACCAGAACAGAAACAGGGAATGCAAGTTTTACATCCCTCAAGTTTTTTTTCTTCTGGAGGAGAGGTAATCACCCCAACATCTATCTGAAAAAAAAGCCCTGACTACTGCATTCAGTTTCTTTGAGACTTAGATCAAGTGTGACGATATGTCACTTAACTTTGCAAGGCTCTGCAAAGTCATCCATCACATTCTTTAAAGTTTTGCATATCACCTTGTGCACAGAAGATGCTCAGAAAAATCACCGAGATGATGCTACGTCACCCTGTCAAGTTGCACTATAAAATAGGCTTTAGGAGTGATACAATAGCTTTTAATCCACAAAATATATGAGAAATAATGAAATAAAGGCGTATTTCATGTCCCTAGGTACTTCTCTATAAGCAGAAATGCTCCCTGTAAACACAGATACTTCTTAAAAACACTTTTTCTACTGTCTAATTCTGCACAATGCTGAATATAGATGTGTAAATGTGTTGTCCTGAATCATTCTGAATTTCAAAACCCACATAACACTCAAATCTTCAGTCCTTCCTCATGTAAAACCACATTCCTAACAGCAACAGCATAGCATCCAAAACCCTTGCCTCACATTTAAATCAATATACAACTTGTACATTAAATACCTCCAAGGCTCTTCACTTGTGAGACCCCCACCTGCAGTACTACATCCAGTTCTGGGGCCCTCAATATAAAAAGGACATTGAGCAGGTCCAGAGGAGGGCCACAAAGATGATCAGAGATGGGGACCAGCTGAGAAAGTTGGAGCTGTTCAGTCTAGAGAAGAGAAGACGCCAGGGGAATCTTACTGCAGCCTTCCAGTTCCTGAAGGGGTCCTATAGGAAAGCCAGGGAGGGACTATTTACAAGGGCAGGCAGCAACCGAATGAGGGGGAATGGTTTTCAACTGGAAGAGGGGAGATTTAGCCTAGATATGAGGAAGGAATTCTTCACTATGAGGTGGTGAGACACTGCACAGGTTGCCCAGGGAAGCTGTGGATGCCCCCTCCCTGGCAGTGTTCAAGGCCAGGTTGGATGGGGCTTTGGGCAACCTGGTCTGGTGGGAGGTGTCCTTGCCCATGGCAGGGGTTGGACTGGGTGATCTTTAAGGTCCCTTCCAACCCAAACCATTCTATGATTCTATGATGATTCTAAACTACAGGCCACATCTATTGAAACATTTAAAAGTAGTACATCAAAAGAGACTAATGAAGGATGTTTAACCAGAAAACCTCATTCATGATGCTATTTTAAAGCTGAATGAGATAGTTCAAACATTGAGGCAACGTAAAAGTATAAATGTGGAAACTTCATTTTGCTGATTTGGAGGGTACAAAGACATAGGGAAGGCAGCAACACGAATCAGAGAAGTTAATCTCAGTTTCTAAAGGAAACCATATGAACATAGAAAAAAATAAATGACCATAGCAGTTACCATGAACGGGGAGTCTCAAATTATACACAGTAACGAGGAATACGTTGAAAAGGCAAAGCCTAAATAAATTTCTCAAAGCATACTGCCACTGCAGCCACTGAACACTTTCAAGGCATCAGAAAGTTGATGACCTTGGCAATTTTTAGGGACCTGGTCAAGAGCTTACCTGACCATCAGAACCGGCCTGCAGTGTTTTACCACACTGCCTACCAGACACTTGGCATACCAGACAGCTGCATCTGAAAACCAGCAAAATAGGATGAAATGGGAGCCAAGGAAATAACTACTAGAATGGCTGATACATAATTATTTAATTGTTTTCAACTGAGTTATCATGTAATTCTAACATCTATTATATTTATGGAACCTGACTTTGCCAGTATAGCCTCTGACAAAATATGTGGTTCCATTCTAGCTGTATCCAGATGGGCTAAAATATATTTAGACATCAGAAATAATATCATGCCTTGATATAATTTTTTTTCCTTCTCTATAAGAACATCTTTATATAAAGTATGCAATCAATAAAAGTGTATGTACAGTCTTCCTTTCCCCCCAGCAATTCTAATTTTGGTTATTTCACTGAAATTGGGACAAAAGATCATGGCTATATCAATCCAATCTTGTGATACCCTGTATTTATAACATTGAGCTACCTGAGTTTTTTGATCATCCACAAAACTTTAAATCGATGGTTCTCTGCTTGAACTCAGAGTTTCCTCACCAAAAAAACCCACAACAAAACACAAAAAACAAAACTCAAACCTCTTATTTTCCATGTTTCTTATTCAGAACACAGTAGAAAGACCCTGATGCATCTACCAAAAGCACTAATACCTAAGTGGTATGCTAAAAGGAGCCGTCAGAAAGACATGTATTAGAGCTGTGTGAGAAAAGGAGGTCTGGTGTCTCTTTTATGGTTTGAAATGCAAAAGCAGCTTAAAAAAAAGGATTCAATTATCTCATATTTTCTGTGAGTAGGAGGTCTCACTGGGGTTGTCAGAGAAAATTATATTTAATCAACAAGATGTCAGTCAAGTGCTTGTCAAACCTACTACATTTTTAAAAATCCGAAATATTTTATACAATAATTGTTGAAAAATTATATGTCGAGATCTGACCACTTTAAAATAAATTGCAGTATTCGAGCCCCTCTTAAGAGTTTCTGGCAGGAGACACTGTGTTTATTTCAAAAGCCTCCATTTCTGCAATACAGAAGAAAAGTTTAATATAATCCCCCCCTGCCCCAAGAGTACAATTTGTACCCTCTACAAGAATATTTAATTACACAGTTATAAAATTACACAAGACCAGTATTAATTTAAGTTGTACCATTTTCTACCCAAGTTGCGCTACAGCAAGCATTTCTGGAGAGTGAACAACCCAATCGTCCAGATACAGACTGCCTGCTTGCAAGTGTGCTGGGGCACGTGCAGTGCACTCCTGGGGATAGCAAACCTGCTGCTGGACTTGCCTCACCTCAGAGGTTAGTTAGCTTTACATCAGGCCATCTTTGTAGCACTACTTGGTGCACTGAAGGATTAGACTGGGGTTGGACTTAAAAGGCTCTAGAGAGGAGAAAACTAGAAGCTACATTAGGAACAGGGTTCAGAAGAAGCTGCAAGAAGTCGGTTCAGGGCTAACACCAAAATCAGAGCTATAGGTAAGTCCCAAGACCAACTGCTGACATTGGCTTGGGTGTTTGACTAAAGCCAGTCTAGAAAATCCTGGTTTGCTTGCACACTACTCTGTTGCCCTTCCTGCAGATACCTGCATGTTGAAAATCCCTCAAAAGGGCCAGAGCAAGCACTTGGCAGACAGTAGCAAGCAAAGCTCCACAAAAAAAATTCTGTGGAGCTTTGTCTGTCCAAAGGACTGGGGTTTAGAAGCTCTGAAGGTTTATCTGGTGAGAGAGACTTTTGACCCCAGAGTTCTGTATCAGTTTACTACTTCTGCCTGTATGCCCAGAGACTCTTAAGTAACTGATTTTTCTTTTTTTAATGGAATGAGTATCTAAGCAGCAAATTAAGTCAATAGTATTCAATAACTCATAACTACTGTCTGCTGGAAACACCACAGTTTCATATCATACAAGGATGTAGGTTAGAAAGGCTGAACTGCAGGGAGTGATGTGGTGGGGCACCACAAGTCTGAGAATATTAAGAAACTCTGACTCCTGCTCCAGAGGACTAAAGCCTCTGCAGCAGCTTTCCCCAATAAAGAGCAAGTTCATTTCAGATTAGGATCACGTCACAGAGCTGAGTACACTCCAACTCATGCAGAAGTACATACAAATATGATGGATGAAATAGCTTCGTAAGCATTTGCAAGCTTCAGGATGAGCTCTCAGCACAGCCAAAGGATGGTAATTCTGAAGGAATTATTCATGAGAGGAACAGACATTCCTGCAGCAACAGACAAAACAACCATTAGCCCCAAATCAAAGGGAAGACTTCTAAGTTTGGTACACTGGTTGCCAACTCCACCCTGAGAAGAGTTTACAGTGACCACACAAACTGCATTAAGACACCAGAAGTAGACTAATACTTAAATAAACTAGTTAAATACCAGTCATACTGCAGTGGGGCCCTATTCAAAGCAATACGTAGTTTACTTAAAATGCATCACTTGAGCCTTGAAGTGTTCAAAGTTAGGCTGGATGGGGCTTTGTGCAACAGTTTAGTGAAAGACGTTCCTGCTCATAGCAGGAGCACTGGACTAGATGATCTATAAAGGTCCTGTGAGAAATGAGACTCACTTCATAACGTCAATCATAATTTCGGTTTATTGAAAAGCAAAGGCAAAACAGCGCTGGGTGCAAGGGGAGTCACTCTCACCACCGTGCTCGCACACCGGACAAGGGCTTAGTTATGCATATTCATTACTTTTCCGGAAGGGGTGGGTTTATACAAAGGATTTCCCAGAACTACCATGCATATTCATCATTACGACTGCGCATGCGCTACTTTTCTTCATAGCTTAAAGCTTTCTTCCTTATTCTGACACGAGTCATGATCTGTATATCCTCAGTCTCTTCTGACCCAAACTAACCTATGATTCTATGAAGCATTCATCAGTTCACTGGGATATCCCTAATTTTCAAGCAAGAAACCAATACCATAGACAGCTTTGGTTTTGTTTTGTTTTCTTTAAAAGTTCATTAAATCCAAGATATTTTAGACAAATGGCAGACAGAAAAAAGCAGTTAGTTCAGAAACTCATGTAGCATTTTATACCTTATAATGGACAACCAAACACGCTGAGCTTTACTCTCTCAAATGTCACCAACAGAAGTAGGGGCAAGCTCAGAATATTGACACTGCTTTGCATAGTGTCTTTGAAGCAGTGGACCTCAGTGTTTATTACTGCAACAAGCTGTGACTGGAGAAACACTCCTATGCAGCACATGTCCTTATATATAAATATATATATTTAATTAGAAGCTTGAAAATCCTGGAATCTCTGTAAAACAGAGGCATTTACAGGATAAAATTATTCAAAACCTGAATAGCATGTTTACATGTCTATCTATCACTACATCTAACCTCTCTCTCCATCTTAAAAACAGATCTACACAGCCTATTCAAATAGACTTCTGCCTCCATTAAGAGTCACCGTTTAAATGGACTTCTATTCCTCACTGATCACAAACTCTGTAGTCCACTCCAGACACAGGCTTACAGTTTTACTTGAATTTTTTTCCTTATTGCCCAGTTTCCCCAGTATCATTAGAATGAGTGTTTGAATTAGTAATCACCCATGTTATGCTTTTGCTTCTTTATGCTTTTTTGCAACTGTGTCAAATCAGCTCAAATGCAGTTTTCAGTTTAATACAGTCTATTTTTAGCAGTGCAGAAGGCCTGATTACAGTTTTTTTTTCATTTTACTATTTGGTATAAGATGGGCCTTCACATTTAATCATATCCATAGATTACCTCAATGAATACAAATGTGTTACATTATCTTTAAATAAATGAATGTCAATATGTTCTAGGGTAACAGAAGTAATTGCATATTGATAACAGTCATTATCATAAGTCATGGCTGCTGGCAGAAAATCCACTTGTATTTTTTAATAAGGTGCAATATTATGGTCTCTTTTGAGATGATAGCTTTCTATTTCCCCATACATAATACAATATCACTTCAGTATCTTGGAGACCCTGGCAGACCCTGGGAATAGATAAAAATTCAGAATGCAAACCTGCAAATTGTAAGATTTTAGTCTTTTGAAACTAGAGTTGATATTCCAAGTACCTCAGCAAAACTGATACAAGGGAATCATTATCTATGCCAGGCTGAAGTACCTTTCATTCCACTCACCACAGCAGATAACAGTGACTAGCACATTATCCTGAACTCATACAACCAGATATTCAAGAGCTTTGCATTGTAGTTTATTGCAGTTCGCAAAGTGATCTGAAAGACACTTGAGAAAGGGACAACTCTTCCTCATTTTTAAGAGGTACAAAACTTTACAGCTAACTCAGATATTCTGGATGCATCTGCTACAGGATATTAGGGAGGTAACAACAGCCAATATCAAGATTGGAGGCTCTTGTTCTGCACTGCTGCTCTCCTTCATTGCTTTGAAGTAGTAGAAAGGTACAACTTGATAAAATAAGCAGACAACTGCAGAGTCTTGTACCATGGACAGAATATCACCAAGAAACTGTACAGATTGGAAACAGACATTCTACATAACTTTGGAAAAAGAATGCAAGGGAGACCCACCTGGACAGGGAATTTAACAGAAGTTAATCAGCAAGACCAGAGCAAGGTCTAAGAAAGCAGAGTTACTCTACTCCCTGCTTGGCAGCTGTGAAGCCACACCTGGAGTAGTCTGCCTAGCTTTGAGCTTCCACACACAAGAAATACTATCAAGTGGCACAAGTGCAGCAGAAAGCCACTAAAATGGCCCTCAATGGGAATGAAAACAGAGCAGACCTCTAATAGCCCAGTAAAGTGGAGGTTAGAACTTACTAAGTTTAGAAAGAGACTGAAGAAACGGGTTTGATTCACCCAACAGAAGGCTTGTAAGAGGTGGATCTTAGCTGTACTCAATAGCTTAAACCATGGATACAGAGAAGGTATGACTTCAACTCTTCCCCAAGACAGCAACAGTAACAGGTTGCAGCAAAGGAAACTGCAAGGGGAATTCCAGTGGGAGCGGATAGGCACTGGCATCACAGAATCCCAGACAAAGCACCACCTCTAGACATTTTCAAAACTCAAATGGATAAAGCCCTGATGTGCTGGCCATGGCTAGGACAGAGTTAGTTCTCTTCATAGCAGCTCACATGGTGCTATGGTTTAGATTTTTGACCAGAACAATACTGGTAACACAGTAATGTTGCAACTTCTGCAGAACAGCATTGAGGCCGTCTGTTTCTCAGTCTGTCTCACCAGTGACTAGACTGGGGATTGTACAATAGGCTGAGAGGGGACAACCAGGCAGGTGACTAACTAGGGACTCCATATCATATAATGTCATGCTCAGCAATAAGAGAAAAGGGTGGGTTTTAGGACACTTAGCCCTCTTTTCCTCAGAAACTGGATGGGTTGCACACAGGAGTTGGTAATTGATTGTATCTGCATCACTTACTTTCTTCTACTTATCAATTTTATTATTTTTAATCTTGACACCACCACTACCCTCAAGTTTTCTTCCTTTTATTCTTCCTTTCTTCTTTCCCTGTCCCACCAGGGGTAAGTGGAAGCGAACAAGTAGCTGTGTTGTGCTTAGCTACCCATAACACCTAAGCATTCACCAGTTCTGACATCAGTCCTGCTTTAAGCACAAGCCTAGACTAAATGAGCTCCAGAACCCTCTTCCAACATAAATTATCCTGCAGAGGCATCCCACACAAGCTTCTCTATTCCAAACTTCTCCCCTAGAAATAGTTCCCAGTTTGATAACAGCATCACACATAAAAGACCATCTAAGCCAGCCCCCTAACAGACACAGCGCAGTAGATGGATTTGTGTGCAAGATTCAGAAAAATGCAGGTAATCAGCCTGGCTGGAGTGCTGTTCTGTCCCTTTAGAACACACCACTCCAGCCTGGCCGCCACTTTACCTCAGCCTCAGCCACAGCCACCAGAACGCGTGGCCCGTCAGCACCTCGCCACCTCCTCAGAGGCCCTCTCCTGAGGCACAGGTAGCTGCCTTTGTCCTTCATAGCCCTCAGAGGACACTGTCCTCGTGGTTTTTGTTCAGATACCTGTTGAACCAGTACAAACGCAGGTATTTAGATACCACCACTGTGACCTATTCCATGCTGGTAGGACAGGCAGAGGCCTCAGCCAGCCACTACAGGCACCACACGGCAGCTGAACCAGCAATACAGGCCTTCTTCAAGTGGGAGGGTAGGTGTGTACCCTTCCAGGTGAGATAAATATTCTAAACCCTGCTTCTGCAAAGCCACCCCAACAACTTTTCCACTCTAGTTAGCAACAACACAGGGCACAACCACAAGTTAATAGCCACTGTTACCGTAAGTCAGTAAAGAAATAAACTCTCTTAAGCTCATTTTGTAGTTTTAGAAAGCAAGCATTCTTTATTACGGCACCAGGTGCAGAGGGGATATCTCCACTCAGTGCACACACTGATGTTTGCTGTTGCAAAGTTTAAATACAACCAGAGGATGGATGCTCATTATAGTCTTGAGGAAATTACTGTAATACTCATTACATTTCTAGGAACTCAGTAGCATATGTACCCACCTACTGAGACATGCGCATTCTTGTCTTCTGGTGGTCTTCAAGACTCTCTGGTGGTCACCAGTAGTCTTCCTCACTGTGCCTTCTGGTGGCACTTTACCTTCATGCATGCTCAATTCTTATTTGGTTACATAAGAAGACCTTCTTTAGCTGATTTTGTAAAACTTCTTTATCTGTTTATTGCCAAACCTCCTTACCTATTAACCACAGAATGCAACTGCAGAACACCAAGCTTCTAACACCTAGACAATGAGTTCCTGCCTATGAGTTAATTGCTAACTTCAGTACTTTTCCATTATCTGCCAACTAAAGCAAAAGCACAAAAAAACCAACTTATGTCTCTCATCACATATCACCACAACAAAAAAACATACCTTCTTCCAGGTTACACTGCTGGTCTTCCTTCACTAAGAAAACACATGGATCTGCTCCTCTAGAAGCCAATCCTGACTAAGAAGGAGGACAGTGCCACAGCCTTGCTTTTATAGGCTGAGAGCCTGCTCTGACTTGCTGCACCAGCGCCTAGGTATTAGCATTGTTAATTGGGACCACCTGGTGAGTGCTGTAGGCCCACAGAGGTGCTGGTGGAGCACAGCCAGCCACAGGTGCAAGCGATAGAGGGACGTGGTGAGAGAACCTTTCTGGAAGGGCTGGAAGGACTTGGGGAATCTCATTGTCAAGTCTGCGTGTTCCCTGGTGGTTGGCTGTGTAATTAAGGCCCACCTAATGGGCCAGCAACGTTTCGACGCAGGTCAGGTGTTAGGCTTTGAAAAGCTGTTCTGGATTGGGGTGATATGAGGGAAAATTACACCTCTCCCTATATCTTTCTTATCTTCTAGAGAAGCAATGTTTCCTGAGAGTACAAGGAATCTTACAAAGCCTCTGGGATTCTCCACAGACCCACATGTTCCTCCGTTACGTACATGAGATGTGGGGAAAAAAAAACTCTACTCCTCTGTCATTTGTGTTACAGACATCTACCTAAAGATACAGCATCTGCTAGGGAAGAATGGTCGACAGAAAGATGTCCTTCAGTACTCAGCTGTGACTGACTACATGAACTTGAAAACAGACTTCAGTATTCACATACTAGGGTTTTTTAATAGTAGAGGTCTGCCAGTGTTGGTATAATTGCAGGTGTACTGTGAAGTCGACTTGAAAGTGTGCATGTAAAATTACTGAATTTGTAGTATTTTACTACCTTGTGAAAAGCATCTAATTTGGACATGGAATATTTTTGCAGTGGGTGGCCATTTCTGTGAATTTCAATATACATAGTTTCCCACAGATTGACGTTTTTATGGGAGGGTGCACATTTCTCAGCTGCAAATACTGTGTTTGCGTTCTTAACAGTTTTATGAGTAGCCAAGTTGTGGCTGCTATCAGGTATCATTTTCTGCTGTGTGCTCTTCTTTAACTTCACAGCAAGTATAAAGGTTGTTCTTAGGAGAAAATCACCTTTCCACTGAGAATTAATCTTTTTTTGTCTGCTCCCTGTTTCTGTCTTCCACTGTTCTGCTGCTGCCAATATCCAGGTTCTGTACAAGGTGACTTACACATTGAGTGCCCCTTACTTCTGTCATTTTTAATAATAAAGGATCTACAGACATAATGATTTGATCATGCTTTTATGCATTTTCTGGTAATTTTTCCTTTTATATTACCTCACTTCTCCAGTTTTTCTCATTTTTTGCAAATATTCCACTTCCAATAAAGGCTGCAATAGAGAGCCATGCTGTTAAAGCCATCCAATGGGGACCAAAGAAGCCGATACTTATGACCAGCCTGTCCAGTTTGTACAGTCTATTTCCTACAATTTTCAGGGTCCTTAAGATTTAAAAGGATTCTCAGTTAACTGTAGCAACTCAGAAATTGGACAAAATTGTCATGGATAGTTCAGTGAAGGTCTCTGATCAATGAAAGCAAAAAGGGGAACAAGATACTAAGATGTATGAGGAATGAGACTACCATTGGTAGTCATAATGCACTTGGGTAGAGCGGCAATAGTGTTCTCAATATTGATCAGTGTCAGAAAAGTTATGTGACAAAAAGTGATTAAGCCAGAACAGGCTATCATTTGAAAATAAACTTAAAAGATTGGATTGTTTA